>NC_057804.1:542525128-542554140 GCF_018294505.1 Triticum aestivum | reverse complement strand
GAGGTGCAGCTCAGGCCCATTGGGTTCCTTCTGGTCCAGAGAAAATCTCCAAAAAGTTACGCGGTGTTTGGACTCCATTTGATATTGATTTCCTGCGATGTAAAAAACAAGCAAAAAACAGCAAGTGGCATTGGGCACTGGTTAATAGATTAGTCCCAAAAAACGATATAAAGTTGCTATAAAATGATTGTAAAACACCCAATAATGATAAAATAACTGCATGAATACTTCATAAATTATAGATACGTTGGAGGCGTATCAGGGGTTAATGCGCCAGCAAGCCTATCCAACTAGGCGCAGGGTGTAGTACATACAAGGAGAAATCAAACAGGGAAATAACATGCATTTAGTTCAAAGCATGGCAAAGTTATATTACATCAGTGATTTCCGTGATCCTAACTTAAGATAAAACTATCTTGGGTACGAACTCGCAGCGACAACGAGGAATGAAGCAACTAATCCCGACGCTGGCCCTCCAGCCTCTTGACTCCGCCGACGCAGCTGATGATGGGCTCGATGCGCTCCTCGAACGCCTGGAGGTCGACGCCCTCTTGCAAGCTATCAAGCACCTAGGCAAAGTCAATGTTGGGGTTCCAGTACGCCACCTTGGTGAGAACCTTGGGCAAGGTGCCCCGGCAAAGCTTCTGGGACTCCTCGGCCAGATAACCTACCCTGTTGGAGTAGAGCAGCTTCAGGGCGTCGAGGACACGCTTGAAAAACAGGGTCAGACGGGCACTGTCAGTCACGTTCACCTCATGGGAGAACCTGAAGCTTGACATGCCCATGGCGGACAGCTGTGCGGTGAGCCTCTCCGCAACGTCCACGAGGCGACTGGTCCAAAGTTTCGTGCCGGCCATGAGCTCGTTGTGGGAGGTGGCGGCTTTCTACAGCAGCAGCTTCTCGTCTGCGAGCTCCTTGGTCAAGGTCAGCTCATGGGCCCCGGACTCTGAAAGCATCTTCTCCTGGGTCTCTAGCTTCAGCTTCAGATCAGCAATGGAATCGTTGGCCTTGGCGAGCAGTTTGGTCTTGCCGGAGATGGTGACTTGCAGCTCCGCCAAGGTGTTGGCAGTCATGTCCCTGTCCTTCTTCAGCTTCGAGGTCTCCTTCCTCAGATCCTCCTGCTCCAGCTCCAGATTCTCCACCTTGCCGGCCAGCTCAACCTTGCGGCCTATGCGCCGTCAATGGCCTCCTTTAGCTTGCCGGCATGGTCCAGGGTCAGAGCATCAAGTGCTTCTTTCTGCTCCTGCATCAGATCTTGGGTCTGTTGCACGGCAAGTCTTTCAACTTCTTCGTCCTTAGCGCGAAGCTTTGCGGCAAGTGCCGCTTCACGAGCGACCAGGTCCTCTTCTTGCGCGTTCAGTAGGATGCGGCGCTGTGTCTGGTCAGAATCGTCCTTGGCAGCCTTTGCTTTCACCACCTCTTGTGCCTTGTTGAAGTCGGCCTACTTCAGAAGGAGCTCCCACTAGCGCTCGTCCACCTGGATATGAGTGGCCTTCAGATCTTCCCGGGCCTCGGCAAACCAGACTTGCACTTGAGCAACGCGCTATTTGAAGTCTGCCTCTGCCTTGTCCACGGCAGCCATCCTAGAGTCCACCTTGTCCTGGCGGGCACGGTAGAGTGCCTGGAGCTTCTGGAAGTTGGCGCTCATGGCATGGAGGAGCAGATCTTCCTTGGTGCTGTTGTTGCTGGTGCTCGGTTCATCGATGACATGGAGCCCGGCAACGGTGAGGACCTCGTCGTCGAACACCTCCTCTTCAGCTGGCGTTCCGGTGCTCGCCATCCCTAGGAGGCTGACGAACATATCGTCGCCCACCTTCAAGTACCTGCTCGGGGCAGGGGCTGAGGAGGAAGAAGGCTGGTCATCGACCACATCCTCCCCTGCAGGCTCCTTGGCAGCCTCCCCAATGGCGGCCTTGCCGGCCTCCCCGGCAGGCCCCTTGCTGGCCTCTTGAGCGGCGGCCTTGCCGGCCTCCTCGGCGGATCCCTTGATAGCCTCCTCAGCAACAATGTTGGTGGCCTCAGCCTCGGTTTCCTTTGCAGTCTCCTCGATCACAGCATCAACGTCCACTTGGTTTACCAAGGGAGGATCTGGAGACTGAAAAGGGGAGTGAGGCAGGGCCAAAACCAAAAAAGTTCAAGACAAAGAAAAGAGAGAAAATCACGGTGACGATAGCAAGGAGCGGAGGCGAGTAGCTTACCTATGACAAGTGGGGAGGACGCGTCCCCCTCTTCGGCAACATTCGTTGCCTGGACGAGGTCGTCAGCACCTGTGCCCGCCACCTCCTCCTCCATGCGCGTGGGCTCATCGATGGATGCCCTTGCCAAGGACACCCCTCTGATCGGTGTGGTCGATGGGGGAGGCGTGTCGGGGGTAGCCCTTAATGGCTCCTCCTGCTTCTGCTCTCCTCCTATGGACCTGGCAAGATCAACAATAAGGATACGCGCTCCAACGACTGTCAGTGAGAAATAGTAACAAACTTACGCTGGGGGCTGGTCTCCGGGCTGATGAAGATCGTCCCCGATGCATGAGGAGTGCTTGTCGGGGGCTCATCACTCGTCGAGGCCCTGGCTCTCTGAGCCAGCGTCTCCGTGTCCCTGCAACAATGAGATCAAGTCAAGATGAAGCAATTCAAATGAGGAATCAGAGAACGGATAGGGAAGCAAAGAGCTTACTCATACTCCTCCTCTGCCCTCCTTTTCCTCCTCGACCTGAAAGACCCAAGGTCGTAGTCTGCCGCCGGGATGGTGCCCGCAGGGGAAAGGGACGGGGTCCTTGCATGCTTGGACGGGGAGGAAGTGGTGGCGTGTTTGGTCGAGGAGGAAGCAGCAGTTGTGGCTCTCTTCACTGTCGCGACCTTCGCCACCGCTTCCGTGGCTGCGCGCCTCGTCTGGCGTATGGGTTGCGCCTGGGCCCCTTGCCGCTGCGTGGCCCTGCCGGGGCGGACAGGCTCGCCGGAGCCGGCCCGTTGCAGGATGCGCTTCTTTGAGGTTGAGGGCTCGTCCACCTTTGACGCCTCCTCGGACGCCCTCTCGGCCGACTCCTCGGCCGCCTCCTGTCTCCCCAGCCGTCTCTTCAACAAGGGGAGCCCCGGCACCGCTGCCGCTGGGTCCCCGGCATGCTCCGCCCATGCGGCAAGCTTCCTCTCCTCTTCGGCATCCTCGGCCTCATCCTCCACAGTGCCAAAGCTTCCAGCCTCCTCCAGAAGTGCCGCCTCCTCCAACCTGGAGGCAATGTACTCCATTTCCTTCTCGGTGGTGGGGCGGATAAGCTGCGGCTCGGCACGGATATATCCTTCTAACAAATTGTCGAAGAACTCCTACACTATCTCTGCCTCTGGCTAAACCCAGGTTGTGTCAAGGCCGTGCACGTTGAACACCGGCATCATGGCGATGATGGAAGTCAGATAAGAGTTATTGCTCAGCGGGCCGCCCCCGCTGGCAACTGGAACGGCTTGTCCATGTTGCCGATCTTGGCATCCTTGTCGAACTTCTCTGCCTCGCTGGTCTCATTAACTTTGAGCTGGAAGAGCCGCTGGCAGAGATGCGCGTGCTCGATCACATTGAAATTATAATTCATGCTGGGGCGAGGCCTCATGATATCGGTCGTGTTCTTGCAATCCCAGGCCGGCCTCCCCTTGTTGTGCAAAGGAGCAATGCGGCGACGAATGAAGTCAGCCTCGATCATCTCGAGCGTGAGCCCGGCTGCAGTGAGGCGGTGGATCCTGGTGATGGCAATTGTAAGCCTCCCGTCCTTTGCATCGAGCTTGCTCCAGTCATCACCGTGGACCGGCGGTTTCTGATGAACCTGGCAGAACTCCTGGGGATCCTTCTCCTCGATCCAGCACCAGCGGCCCCGCCATTCCTCCCACTTGTCCTTGGTAAAACCCTCTGGTCACACACCCTTGTTGTGGGCCCTTGGGATCCAAGTGACGCAGCCGGTAATGGTGCCCCCCGTCTGGATGCGGGGGACGAAGTAATGGCGGAAGAGCGCCATGTTGGGGTGCACTCCGATGAAGCCCTCATAGAGATGGGCGAATAAGGCCATGCATGCCACGGCATTCAGCGTGAAATCCAAGAGGTGGAAGTCATAGGTGTGCATGATGTCGTTGAAGAAGTTAGAGAAAGGGGGCAGAGCCCGCAGGAGAAGTAATCAACAAAGAACGGATACCTACCTGGCCCAGGCTCGGCGAAGCGAGCGGGAATGATCTTCATGGCAGGATACCCCGTCGTCTCCCTCCCCCACAGGGGCTTGAATTTCTCCCAGAGGACGAGCGCATCAACCATCAGGACGAAGAGGGTGAACTTCTTTTGCAGCTTCACTAGCTCGCTCTCTGGCATCTCCTTCCCCGCGGCGGCCTTGGCCACTCCATTGCCTTTGCTTGCTTTGGGCGCCATGGCGACTGCGAAGAGGCGAGGGATCGGGAAGCAATGGGGGCGCGGCGGCGGCAAGCGGAGGCGTGGGGCTCTGTTTTTCGCTCAAGGAAGAAGAGGGGAACGGTGGTTCCTAGATTGGGAAGGGCGCAGGGGGTAAATAAGCAGCGCCCCTACAGATTCCTCTTTTATGGGGAAGGCGCGGACCGCCCTTTTTTTACCATTAACTATGAAGTGACGCATGCGTGCTGCAGCCACCCCACGCACGACCCGGCGTCACGGCCCGACGCAAATCATGGGGAAGCTCAACTGGCGAAGAGATCCTTGGGGGGGCAACCTACACAGCACCAGCAAACCCATCACCCTTGAAGCTGAGAGTTCTGACACCATCGACAATGTTAAGACCAAGATTTAGGCAACGCATGCGTGGTAGCATGCAGATCTTCATGGAGATTGACAGCCGGCGGGTCCACGTGGGACCAGAAGACGAAAACCTCCGACAAGTCCCTTGCAGGGACGACTGCAAGGCACCCGGCAAGCCTTGCCGGGGACAATCGCTGGGTCGCGGCTAGGCCCGCGTCCGGCAAGGATTTGCCACCTCACCACCACTCCAGTGCAACGACCAGTGCGCCAACTAAGCAGGCGCCTGCATGGTGGCATGCAGATCTTTGTGGAGGCTCTACCACCACAGCAGCTAGCTAGCCAACATGGCACTGCATGCCTCGTCGGCCTGGACGTGTGTTGAAGCGAGGACGGGCAGTGATGGATGGGATGGCTTCTGTTGCCGTCCCCGATAAAGTAAGAGGGCATGTAGGAAACGCATTAAATGCGTTCGTCCTACGGTGTCGAGCGATAAGCTCATACACTGTAGCTTGTTTTCCACCTCCTGTGTGCCACTGTGGCAACCCCTTTACATATAAAAGGAGGCCCAAGGCATACAAAGAGAGGTTTCAGACTTTCTGGACTGTGCATGCACCGCGGCTAGTTCAAAAGCCCAAGAACACATATATCCAGACAAGCAGGAATAGGGTATTATGCATCTTTGCAGCCCGAACCTGGGTAAAATCCCCTTGTGCTAAATACTAGACCTGCTCTTCGTGCAGCTACTCTCCGCACTGAACATAGAAGGGATTCCTGTGATCCCATAGGTGTTCATTTCCCCGACACATGTATAAAAAATATGAACAGTGGCCTTTCCACAAATACTATGCCAACTACATGATCATGCAAAGCAATATGACAATGATGGTATGTGTCATAATAAAACAGAATGGTGGAAGTTGCATGGCAATATATCTCGAAATGGCTATGGAAATGCCATAATAGGTAGGTATGGTGGCTGTTTTGAGGAAGGTATATGGTTGGTTTAATGCACCAGGAAGAGTTGTGCGGTGCTAGAGAGGCTAGCGATTGTGGAAGGGTGAGCGTGCGTATAATCAATGGACTCAACATTAGTCATAGAGAACTCACATTCTTATTGCAAAAAATTATTACCTATCGAAACAAAGTAATACACGCATGCTCCTAGTGGGATAGATTGGTAGGAAAATACCATCGTTCGTCCCCGACCGCCACTCATAAGGAAGACAATCAAAGAATAATTCATGCTCCGACTTCATCACATAACGGTTCACCATACGTGCATGCTAGGGAATCATAAACTTTCACACAAGTATGTCTACCAATCCACAATTACTCACTAGCATGACTCTAATATCTCCATCTTTATATCTCAAAACAAATACAAGGAATCAAACTTCTCATAGTATTCAATGCTCTTTATATGAAAGTTTTTATTATATCCCTCTTGGATTCCCATCATATTAGGACTAAATTCATAACCTAAGCAAATTACCATGTTGTTTAGAGACTCTCAAAATAATTTAAGTGAAGCATGAGAGTTCAAAAATTTCTATAAAGCCACCACCATGCTCTAAAAAGATATAAGTGAAGCACTAGAGAAAACTACGTAGCTCAAAAGATATAAGTGAAGCAATAGAGTATTCAAATAAATTCACGATTCATGCGTGTCCCTCTCAAAAGGTGTGTACAACAAGGATGATCGTGGCAAACTAAAAATCAAATGCTCATATCATACAAGACGCTCCAAGCAAAACACATACCATGTGGTTAATAGAAATATAGCCTCAAGTAAATTTACCCATGGAACGAAGACGGAAGAGGGGATGCCATCCGGGACATCCCCAAGCTTAGATGCTTGGTTGTCCTTGAATATTACCTTGGGGTGCGTTGGGCATCTCCAAGCTTAGGCTCTTGCCACTCCTTATTCCATAGTCCATCAAATCTTTACCCAAAACTTGAAAACTTCACAACACAAAACTCAACAGAAAACTCATGAGATCCGTTAGTATAATAAAATAAATAACCACTTTAGGTACTGTTGTGAACTCATTCTAAATTTATATTGGTGTAATATCTACTATATTCCAACTTCTCCATGGTTCATACTCCCCGATTACCCATAGATTCATCAAAATAAGCAAACAACACATAGAAAACAGAATCTATCAAAAACAGAACAATCTGTAGTAATATGTAAACTTCATATACTTCTGTAACTCCAAAAATTCTGAAATATTAGTACAACAGAGGCAATTCATATATCAATCTTTGTAAAAAAATCAAGAATTTATCACGTTCCAGCAGCTCATATCAATTCTGTTATTGGGCGCAAAAGTTTCTGTTTTTTAGCAAGATCAAATCAACTATCACCATAGATCGTCCCAAAGGTCTTACTTGGCTCAAACACTAATTTAAATACCAAAACACAATTATTACAGAGGTAATAATGTGTATTTATTGAAAACAGACCAAAAATCAAAAACATAAATATAAAATTGGGTTGCCTCTCAACAAGCGCGCTATTGTTTAACGCCCCTAGCTAGGCATAAAACAAAGATCTAGGTATTGTCATCTTTGGTATTAAATCCGTAAGTAACCCTCATAATAGATTCATATGGAAACTTAATTTTCTTTCTTGGAAAGTGTTCCTTGCCTTTCCTTAACGGAAATTGAAATCTAATGTTTCCTTCTTTCATATCAATAATTGCACCAATTATTCTAAGGAAAGGTCTACCAAGAATAATAGGACATGTAGGATTGCAATCTATATTAAGGATAATAAAATCTACGGGCACATAATTCCTATTTGCAACAATAAGAACATTAGTAATCCTTCCCATAGGTTTCTTAATAGTGGAATCCGCTAGATGCAAATTCAAAGAACAAACATCAAGTTTATGGAAACCTAGCACATCACCCAAATCACACAAAGCATTGCACTCATAATCTTTAATTTTAATCTTAATAGTAGGTTCCCACTCATCATAAAGCTTTCTAGGGGTCGAAACTTCCAACTCAAGTTTTTTCTTTAAAAGATTTCGTCATAGCATCAACGATATGTTTAGTAAAAGCTTTATTTTGATTATAAGCATGAGGTGAATTCAACATGGATTACAACAAGGAAATACAATCTATCAAAGAACAATTATCATAATTAAAATCCTTGAAATCCAAAAGAGTGGGTTCATCGCTACTTAAAGTTTTGACCTCTCCATTCCCACTTTTATCATTTTTTTCATTAATATTTAAACTCAGAATCATTGGGACGCCTTCTAGCTAAAGTTGACTCATCTCCAGTCCCATATTTATCAATATTTATACTAGAAAACAAAGATTCAATAGGAGTCACACCAATCACTTTAAGATCTTCATCATTATTTTCGCAAAAACTAGAAGAACACGCTTTTACAAACCAATCTCGCTTAGCACGCATCCTAACGGTTATTTCTTTACACTCATTAATAGAAATTTTAATAGCTTTCAGAGATTCATTAATATCATGCTTGGGTGGCATAGATCTAATTTTCAAAGAATCAATCACAAGAGAAATTATATCGACGTTCGTAGCCAAATCATCAACCTTGAGTAGTTTTTCTTCAACCATAGCATTGTTTTGGGAATTAATGAAATCATTAATATTTTTATCAAGATCAGAGGGTATTTTATTATAATTTACATAAGAATTGTTGTAGTAATTACCATAATTATTAGAGGAATTACTAGGAAACGTCCTAGGGTTGAAAGTACCTCTATATGCGTTATTACCAAAATTGTTCCTACCAACAAAATTCACATCCATAGATTCATTATTATTCTCAATCAAAGTGGACAAAAGCATGTCATTAGGATCAATAGGAGCACTCTTACTAGCAATCAATTTCATAAGTTCATCCATTTTTCCACTCAAAGTGTTAATTTCTTCAATCGCATGCACTTTTTTACTAGTAGAAGATCTTTCGGTATGCCATTGAGAGTAATAAGCCATAATATTATCTAGGAATTTAGTAGCTTCTCCTAAAGTAATTTCCATAAAAGTACCTCCTGCAATGAAATCTAAAAGATTTCTAGATGCAAAATTCAATCCGGCATAATTTTTTTGTATGATCATCCATAAACTTAAACCATGAGTAGGGCAATTTCTTATCATCAATTTCATCCTCTACCAAGATTGTGCAACATGTCCATGATCAAGTTGCTTAAAATTCATTATATCGTTCCTAAGGGAGATGATCTTAGCGGGAGGAAAATATTTGGAAATAAAAGCATCTTTACACTTATTCCATGAATCAATACTATTTTTAGGCAAAGATGAAAACCAAGTTTTAGCATGATCTCCTAGAGAGCACCACAATAGCTTCAATTTAACAATATCATTATCCACATATATTTTTCTTTTGCATATCACACAACTCAATGAAAGTATTTAGATGGGATGCGACATCTTCACTATGAAGGCTGGAAAATTGCTCTTTCATAACAAGATTCAACAAAGCGGCATTAATTTCATAAGATTCCGCACTAGTTGCCGGGGAAATCGGAGTACTAATAAAAACATTGTTATTAGTGTTGGAAAAGTCACACGGCTTGGTATTTTCTTGAGACATCGTGACAAGCAAGCAATCTAGCACACAAGCAAACAAAAAGCAAATGAAAAGACGGACTAAAGAAGGGCGAATAAAAAGGCAAATATTTTTGTGACTTTCTGAAAACATTTTAGAAGTGTGGGAGAGGAAAACGAGAGGCAAATGGCAAATAATGTAATGCAAGAGTTGAGAGTTTATGGTGGGTACTTGGTAGGCTTGATGTAAAACCTCCCCCGCAACGGCGCCAGAAATTCTTCCAGGTACTTCTTAAGCTTGCGTTGATTTTTTCCTTGAAGAGGAAAGGATGATGCAGTAAAGTAGAGATAAGTATTTCCGTCAGTTAAGAACCAAGGTATCAATACAGTAGGAGGCACAAGCAAGTCTCCAATCTATACACCTGCACAAACTAACAAACACTTGCACTCAACACGAAAAAGTGGTTGTCAATCCCTTCATGGTCACGAACAAGAGTGAGATCTAATAAAGATAGGTATAAAAGATAAATAAAAGATCAAACTAAAGTAAAATAAATTACAACAAGGTATTTTTGGGTTTTTTGGTTTATAGATCTGAAAATATATGTTGAAAAATAGACCCAGGGGCCATAGGTTTCACTAGAGGCTTCTCTCTTGAAAGAAACATACGATGGGTGAACAAATTACTGTCGCGCAATTGATAGAAAAGCGCAAAGTTATGACAATATCCAAGGCAATTATTATGAATATAGGCATCACGTCCGTGTCAAGTAGACTGACTCCTGCCTGCCTCTACTACTATTACTCCACACATCGACCGCTATCCAGCATGCATCTAGAGTATTAAGTTCATAAGAAGGGAGTAACACCTTAAGCAAGATGACATGATGTAGAGGGATAAACTCAAGCAATATGAGGAGAACCCCATCTTTTTATCCTCGATGGCAACAATACAATACGTGCCTCGTTACCCCTACTTTGTCACTGGTTGAGGACACCGCAAGATTTAACCCAAAACTAAGCACGTCTCCCATTGCAAGAAGAACCAATCTAGTTGGTCAAACCAAACCAATAATTCGAAAAGAAATACAAAGATATTTAATCATGCATAAAAGAGTTCAAAAAAGATTCAAATAATATTCATAGATAATCTGATCATAAACCCACAAATCATCGGATCTCAACAAACACATCGCAAAAGAATATTACATCGAATAGAACTCCAAGAACATCGAGGAGAACATTGTGTTGAAGATCAAAGAGAGAGAAGAAGCCATCTAGCTACTAGCTATGGACCCGTAGGCCTGTGGTAAACTACTCACGCTTCGTCGGAAGGGTAGCAAGGTTGATGTACATGCCCTCCGTGATCGAATTCCCCTCCGGCAAGGTGCCGGAAAAGGCCCCAAGATGGGATCTCACGGGAACAGAGGCTTGCGGCGGCGAAAAAGTATTTTGGTGTACGCTTCTGTTGCTTTGGGAAATTTGGGATTTTATATTGTAAGAATTAGGTTGGAGGACTCCCGAGGGGCCCGCAAGCCCTCAGGGTGACCCCCCTAGGGCGCGCCTGGGGGGCTTTTGGCCTCCTCGGCCATCTTCTGACCCCCGCTCCATGTTTCGTGGATGTCTTCTGGTCGAAGAAAAATCATCGTCAAGTTTTATTCCATTTGGACTCCTTTTGATATTCCTTTTATGTAAAACTCAAAAACAATAAAAAAATAGAAACTGGCACTGAGCTCTAGGTTAATAGGCTTAGTCCCAAAAATAATATAAAATAGCATATTAATGCATATAGAACATCCAAAACAGATAATATAATAGCATGGAACAATAAAAAAATTATAGATGCGTTGGAGGTACCAACTACCCGAGTGCGGGAGTGTGAGCTGATGATCCCACTGCATTGGTTAAAACATCTTGTTTTGGTTGGAGATGACTGACAACTGAGTGCAATGGTAATATTGTCTGAATTGCCTCACCCTCTTTATAAACCCTCTTTATACTGTCTGATTTCACTTCTTAGTCATTGTTGCATTTACCAAAAGATAAACTGCTATTTTTCCTTGAGAAATATTGTAACAGACATATCTTTCCTTATATTCCATTGTTAATGATTTGTTTTTGATAATTTCAATTCTTAATTTTCATTATTTATCTCTATGTATGCGAAAAGCTGGATTTGCAACAAGTTTATTTGGGAGAATAGTTGTGCTCAAAGTTAATAGACATTTGCTGAACATACAGTATCATATGAATCCTTCTATCAGCTTATTTCCAAATGTGCAATTCTATGAGAGGAACTAGCACGGCGGCCAAGTTCAAGGTGTACTTCCATGCCTGTGGTTGAGCTCGACGGCAATCCGACAGACGGCGTCCACCAACAGCTCCTCCTCCAAGGACAAAGTGGGCCACGCACAACAGACATGTGTACAGATTTGCTTTTTCATGTCATTTATTTTCTTATAATTCATGTTTGGTCTTAATTCTTGCTTTTTGTTTGTAGTAGTTGTTCATGGGGTGAAATTTCTTCATGACGTTGGTTCGTTTGCATAGCCAAATTGTAAAGATTATATTTTATTACTCTCTATCATTGGATAGAAATATATTATTTTAATGTCTTAGTCCACATTTTGCTCTCTTGAACCACATACTTTCTTGGCATCATGTACCTCTATGGTGAAGCTTTCCCTTCTTTTACTCTTACATAAGCTATTGAAACCAAAGGTCATGATTAGGAATATTGCTGACGAGGCGTTTATATGGAGACCCCCGTGAAGAATTGGTGTTGTAGGTGCCATGGGCAGGGGCATAATTCTGCGAAATGCAATATGGAGTTGTCTGTTGACCCCCTGGAGTAGACACGTATGTTAGTTTTCATCTTGCTTCAATCACATGGCGTCACATGGTGTATGTCCTTACATGCTATGTACAAGTGGGGTAATGCTTTGTTTATATCTAATGTAGAATCGTGCTATTTGGGAGGTATTAATAGATTGTTTTATAGGTTTTAAAATACATATTTAATTATTTCATGTACGTTGCAATGCAGCCCATTTGATATTTTTTAAGCTGTATGATGTTTTTTCTTTCGTTGCAACGCACAGACATATTTACCAGTTGTTTTTAATTAATAAAGTTATCAATGTTTTTTTTAAGGACAAAACACAGTGATTCTGAGCAAATGCGCATACCGGAGGAGAGGAAAACCATCGGTAGCCCGCGATGCAATTCACGGGGCACCACCGAGACTGAGAGAGAGGTATAGCGCGTACAGGCAAGTGCTGCGATATTGGAGAAAGCGGATCTCCTGGGCCCCCTCACGCATGAGCGCCTCGCGGGCCTGGGCCAAGAGCACGCGCTCGCCCGCTCCTTCCGCGCCGATCAGTTTCCTCTCGGTTGCCGAAGAAAAACCCAACTTCCTCTCTGAGGGCACGTACAATGGTGACAAGACAGTTTTATCTTAAATCTTGCATGTAATTTAGAGATGACAAAAAAATATGTCTACAATGGGTTATATCTTAGCCTTATCTTCAATAACTAGCAATTCCTTAAAACTTGGTGAGACAAATTGTGCTAAGAGATCATCTTTTGTCTTATCTTAAATAAGAGAAGACAAGCCTTTTCTTACGAGTTCTCTCTTCTCCACCTCATCATTTATCCTACGTGGCACTTCTAAAATAGCACCATTGTACATGCCCTGAATGAAAAGAAAAACGCTCGTGAAAGGAGCTCGTCACTTGGGGACATTTGCCTCGCGACTGACCACCATCCGTCGTTGCGGTGGTCGTCGTGAGTCGGCGTGAAAGTTCACCGTTCGTGAGCGGCAACGAAAATGCGGAGCAAACCCATGTGGCACCAGGACAAACACCACGGTCGACAGTCGTTTCCCATTTCGATTTGATGGTTCAGTCGCCGCAACAGTGCAGAGAAAATGAGCCTCTTTCATGGAACAAACCACAGCACGATACAAGTTCTCTTCCTTTTTTGTCCGGGCTTGCGTCTGGCTCCTGCAGCTCCCTACGTCTCCACGAAACTCTCCGTCAACAGGCCAGGCCAGAACAGTGCGTAGGTTCGACAGAGAAAGCAGAAAATTCACCGCGTGCTACGAGCCAAACGAACCTCCGGACGATTCGCTTTTCGCATCACACGATCTCTACTATATAATCCAAACGGCCTGGCACTGTACGTACGTGCGTACGTGCGTGCTGAAGTTTTGTACGACCCGTTCTCTCTCGCGTGAACGTACTGGTAGTAGTAGTACAGTACGTCAGCACACGTAGCTCACAGGACAGGTGGCGGCACATCACGTCGCCGTCACGGGGGACGGCCGCTGATGTACGTACCACCTGCCCAGCTGAACCTTTCACGTTTCGAGCGACAACGGTACTCTGATACAGTACCAGCACTTTTATAGATCTATTTACCTTTTGCTACAAATTTTATGGTTTGTCCTGTACTATTTTTTGCGAGATTATACAGAAGAAGCCCAACGGCTAGAAAAGAAATAAAAGTTTCTTTTTTATAAATGACCAGGATCACCCGACCCTGCATCTCACGATGCATACGACCATTTTTTAAAAGGTTTAGTAGTGTTATTAATCTTCAACATCAAAGTACTTCTCCCCCATTCCTAAATGTTTGTCTTCCTAAAGATTCTAACAAGTCCCCCGCAAAAAAAAAGATTCTAACAAGTGACTGCATACGGAGCAAAATGACTGGATCTATATACACTTTAAAATATGTTTATATGCATTCGTATGTGGTAATACATTCAAAATCACCAAAAAGATAAATATTTAGAAACGGAGGTAGTAGTATTCTAAAATTATTACGAGCCACAACCGGCATAAATAGGAAAATATGCCTACACAAACTATTATTGGGCTGTCATCCAAACCGGTTATATGTATCCCATGCTACGATCTCTTATTGGTTGTACCTAGAGACAATAAAATCTCACAGCTCCGCGTGTTGCAGTAATGACCAAACAAGAATACATCCTATAGCGTGGAATATAACCTATAAAAAGTTGTGGACTTTCGCTCCGTTAAAACTACAGTCGTTATGATAATTCCAAATAGTCGAAACAAGACAAAAATTACCGACGCGGTTCCAAATACATGTACTTATTACACCGAGTAGTCACCGGTGCTGCCAAGATCAACAACTCAATCGTAGCGGTGGATCTAGGATTTGGCAGTGTGAATGCAACCATGGACAACATTCCAGTGGCTAGGGGAAAAAATCTTCTTTACACTAAATCAATATTGTGAATAAACATTGCACTAGTAAAAAATACTCCCTCCGTTACTAAATATAAGTCATTTTAGTTATTTCAATATGGACTACATACGGAGCAAAATGAGTGAATTTACACTCTAAACTAAGTTATATACATTTGTATGTAGTTTCTATTGAAACCTCTAGAAAGATTTTTTCTCCATCAGTCTTAAATATAAGTCATTTTTAGAGATTTCAATATGAACTACATACGAATGTATATAGACGTAGTTTAAAGTGTGGATACACTCGTTTTGTTAATTATGTAGTTTATATTAGAAACTCTGGAAAAAAAATTAAGAATGGACGGAGTGTCTAGGAGAGTAACTTTTACAATTTTTGTGGGGCCATGACCACGCCCCTAGATCCGGAACGATGAGGGTTAGAGAGACGGCTAGAACAAGATAGAGGCGTCAACTATCATCCCTATTCTTCTTCCAAAAGGGATAAACTTTAATTCCATGTAGGCTATGATAGGATAATAATGTTGTATGTGTAACTGGCATCAAATATCCATGAAAGTTAACTTCCGCAAAAAAAATCAGGATTTGACGCCATCCTTTGTAGCCGCCGCCTCCTCCTTCTTCTCCACAAAAAGTTAGGGTTTTTGCCTTCCGTCGCCGTCGCCCAGGTCCGCCTCCTCTCCGATGGCCTTAGGGCCATGGGGGCGCAGTGGATCTCGGCAAGGGTCGGCGGGAGGGCTCCGTTTTTAATCGTTTCTTTCAGTTTTGCTAGAGGTTGTGTCCTGCTCAGGAAGACGAGACGGCGACGGTTCCCCGAAGATGGAATAAAGGTCTCCCCGCCTAGCCCCCGTTTCGGCGATGCGTTTAGCATCGTTGGTGGGCGTGTGGAGGTGTGTCTCCGGCGAATCTATATTTGGTGGATTTGCTTGGATCTCGTCGTTGTTCGTCTACGTTTGTGTGTCTTCGGATTGGATTTTTCTGATCTACGTTATTCTTCATCTGCGACGGTTGCTGTTCTGGTGCGCTGGTCCTACGGGGCTTTAGCACGACGACTTCCCGACTGTCTACTACAACAAGTTATGCCCGACTCCGGCGATGGAGGGGCGATGACGGCGGCGCGCCTTCGGCTCGCTTCAGTGCTGGTAGTTGTCGCTAGGTGGTCTACGGATCTGGATGTAATTTCTATTATTTCTGGTACTCGTTGTACTGCCATGATTGAAGATAAATAGATCGAAATTTTTCTCGCGAAAAAAAAGATAGAGGCGTCAACAAGATAAGTGATAACCCTCTGATGTTAATCATTGCTGGTTTCGAGAAAGAGGTGACTTAACGACATCATCAATCAGAGATGAGGTCTTTTGTTTGCTCGTGTAGCCTTGTGGGGTCCGGTCAGGCATGTCCAAAACTCGATCGAGAAAAAAAATATAGAGCTGCTACTATACCGCAAACACCTATCGTTCAGTGACACGCAAACATGTATAGAAGTTGAATCAAAATTCAAGATCGTCTGTCATGACGTCTATACGAAAACAATGTAAAGGCCAAAAGGACAGCCCTCGCCGTGTTTAGACTTTGGAAAAAGGAAAGAAAACCCTTTTGTAATCAGAAAGCCACTCCATTGCGCGTGCGCTACGATTTGGCTAGCTATAGCCAGGCAATCCGACCGGTGGAGGAAAAGGGAGCGCAATGACGGGTTCACCTTTACATGGCATGACATTGCCAGCCGCGGCGACGGTAACACCGGTCAACTCAACGCGGTGATGACGTCCCAGGTGAGCGGGCGTAACCCGCACTCCCCACCCGCCAGCAGCAGCAGCAGCAGCAGCGGGCAGAAACTTACCGCCACGCGCACCGCGGATGTGGATCGGATCGGGCGGCCGGCACCGCCTGACGCGCGGGCCCCGCCGCCTTGCCTTCTACCTCCGGACCTTTCCTTCCCCCCGCCTATTTATCCCCGCCCGCGCCGCACTGCCGTTTTGTTTCGTTCTCGTTCCGCTTGGTTTTTCTCGCAGAGCCCGCGCCGTCAAAACACCCACGCTCCCCTGCTCGCTCGCGCCAACACGTGTAGGAGACCCGGAGAAGGAGCTAGAGAAGAAGAGTCCAGAAGCCTCGGAGAGCCACAGAGCGTAGCTAGCTAGCCTCCTCGGTTTCTATGGGGGCGGGGAAGGAGGCTCCCGGCGGCGTCGACGGCGCCGCCGAGCCGCCGCCGCCGGTCGTGCTCAAGATGGTCTTGCATTGCGCCGGCTGCGCCAAGAAGGTCCGCAACAGCATCAAGAGCATGCCTGGTACGCGCCCGCTCCATCCCGCCGCCAATTTCCCTGCTCCCGTGCTCCCTTCTCTGCATTTTGTGTTAGTCTGGTGGCTGATTCGTGTGCTTGTCTGGACTTGTCGCGCAGGCGTGCAGGCGGTGGTGGCGGACGCGGCGTCGAACAGGGTCGTCGTGGCGGGGACGGCCGACGCGGCCGCGCTCAAGGCGAGGATCGAGTCCCGCACCAAGAAGCCCGTCGAGATCGTCTCCTCCGGCGCCGGCGCCGGCCCGGCCAAGCCCCCAGCAGCCCCCGCCGCGGCCGAGAAGAAGAGCCCCGACAAGGAGAATCCCGACAAGGGGGGCGGCGGAGCCGACAAGGGGGATAAGCCCGGCTCCTCCAAGCCGCAGCCGCCCAAAGAGGAAGACGCGGCGAAGAAGCAACCGCCCACCCACACAGAGGAGAAGAAACCCACGGAGCTCCAGGTCGGTACACAAGCAGCAGCAAATCCTACCCCCACGCAATACTCTGCTCCCAACCACCACGCCCGTCCCACCGACCTTGCGGCTCACAATGTCTCCGCTTCGATTTTGCTTTCGCAGGAGACCACGGTGCTGCTCAAGATCCGCCTCCACTGCGACGGCTGCGCCGACCGCATCAGGCGCCGAATCTACAAAATCAAAGGTGCGGTTTTGCTGGGTTTCTTCTAAATTCTTCGAATTCGCGGTTTGTTCTGCTGTTAATTTTGTATCTTCCGTTCGAAATTGACGATGTTCTGTGTGTCTTGTCTCTTCCAGGGGTCAAGCATGTGGAGCTGGAGGGCAATGCCAAGGACGAGGTGAAGGTCACGGGGACCATGGACGTCCCCGCCATGGTGGCGTATCTCACGGAGAAGCTCAACCGCGCCGTCGAGGCCGTCGCGCCCGGCAAGAAGGACAAGGGCGGCAGCGACGAGAAGAAGGACAAGGGCGCCGGCGACGGCGAGAAGAAGGACAAAGCGGCGGGCGGTGACCACGTCGTCATGAGCCAGGACAAGGGGAAAGGCATCGAGGTGACGGGCCCGTCCATGGCGTCCGCCGCGGCGTCCGTGGCGCCCGCGCCGGTCCAGCCGAGGACGCACCACGTCTCGCCGTACGGCCAAGTCCCGTACCCGCAGCCGCAGGGCCCCCCGCCCAGCTACTACAGCCCCTATGGCGGCAATGCCGACGGCGCGGGGTACGCCGGCGCCGGCGGCTACTACCAACAACAACAGCACCCCAGCGCGAACTCCGGCGGCTACTACCAGCAGCAACACCCGGGCGGCGAATCCGGCGGCTACTACCAGCAACCAAGAGAGGCCGGCGGCTACTACCAGCAGCAACACCACCCCAGCGGCGGCTACTACCAGCAGGAGAACCCCAACCCCCAGGCGTACCAGCCGTCGTACCCGCCGCCCTACCACTTCGACACGGCGCCGCCTCCGCAGATGTTCAGCGACGAGAACCCCAACTCGTGCTCCGTCATGTGACGTGACCCGCCGCCCGAAAACTCATTCATCAGCGCCGACGACCTGCGCCGTCCGGCCGGCCGGGAGAAGAGCAATGCTGACATTGTAGCAGACAGCGACGAGGCTCTCCACTAGCTTAGCTTAGCTCTAGTTACGCGGATCAGAGGCATCCATCCATGAACCGATGCGTGCCTCCGATCAAATTTTGGTTCCCCCTGCCTTTCCTCCGCTGTCTCTGCAGCTGATCGACCATTGTTCGTTCCTGCCACGAGCTCCATTGGTTAATTAATTTGATTTTAACCCAGTTGTTCCGCTAAATTAAGAGGTGAATGAGATCGACGAATGGGTCGCAAATTGCGTGCGCGCTCGTTGGTGGCGAGCTAGGCGTTGAATCGTGGACCGGTTTTGCTTAATCTAGCCTGGGTCGCCGCCCCTGTCGTCGATGTGAGAGCGACGTGGTGATCAATCGTCGGTCGAGACAATTGAACCGGCGAAGATTTCCACATTAAGAAGCGATTAACTGCGGGCAGTGATCCTCGTTGATTGGACCGTGAGTCGTGACGGGCAAGAAAAATTGCAGGCATTTAATTGTTGGCCTTGATGGTAACGAAGGATCTGATGGATGGTGGCGGCAAAATTGGTGTTGTGCTCCTTCCCGCGTCGTCGGTCCGACGCGGCGCCCGGGAGGATGGATAGCTACGCACCGGCATGGGGTACACCTACGCCGCTCGCTCGATCTGGAATATTCTCCCGGTGTTGATATTTCCTTTTGGATATTTTCGGAATTATTCTGCGTGCTTTGCATATTTTTGGAATTATTCTGTGTATGTGTGTGTGTACTGTGTGTGTTGGACGGCAGTAGGTTTTGATATTTTCGTCTGCGTGCGTGCCGGCCAAGCTGCATCTTGCGGCTAGCTGCAGCCTGATGTACTGATGATAACAATGCATGCATTATTAAGGCTTCCGATGACATACTCGATCGTGATCCGGGAAAAGGATTAGGTATTGCATTCACATTGTTTTTCGTTTGTGAAATGAGTATATGTCACGGCTGGCTGGCCAGGCCGTCGTTTTTCTTTCTTTTTTTGGAAGTAGGCCGTCGTTTTCTCTTTGTATATTCACATCCGCTTTTTGACATTATCGAATGGACGACGGACGACACAAGCGACATGCGCGGCCCCGGTGAATCCAAGGGCCAACGTATTTACTACGTTATCCTGTCCTGTGAGAAATCAATCTTTTTGTCGCAATCTGTGGGGAAAACCTTAGGGTGATATTTGGCTTCAAGACCATTTCCGAGCAATCTCGAAGATTAATTAGGTGCGCCAACGGTAGCTGCTTTTCTCTCTTCTTCCTAGTAATCTGAGTGGACTGGCTGAACTTTTGGTGTTGACGAATGGCCCGTGGAATTCAGTGGAAGACGTGCTTGGGTTATCCGGAAGGGAAACAAAACAAATGGTTAGAAAATCACATAGCACGTCCTTTTCGCCCACATTTTGCAGGCCCGTCATACCACCAGTCCACCATACTCGTGGGTCGATACGTAGCATTGCAGCAACTGCCTGCGAGTCGACCGGTCAGTCAGAGTCAGGAGTACGCCCGTGTTTGAAGGAAGCGGAAATTGTTGTGTCCCGGGATAAACAACACATCACCACTGTATCTGTACATACGTACTCCACGGGGATAGACTTTGGACGCAAATGAAGTATTCGTTCGTTGGATGCTTGGTTAAACAAATAGGGGTAGGCGGGACGTGCGTAAGCAGCCAGCTCACATATATGCTCCCTGAAACTTCCGTTTTATAATCGAAGTGGAGGAAACCAAGGCACCCTATCCTATCCACTTTGGTGATACTCCTTCTTTGTTTGCTTTTAAATTGTTCGCTCGTTCTTTCAGACGGTGCCAAAATTAGTGGAGGAAAAGAAACACACGCACGGATGTATGTATGGTCTGTGGAACAGATGGGCCGAGGAAAATAAACCCCCTGCTGCTGCGTGCTGGTCGTATGTTGTGTCTGTCTTGTCCCCACGCATGTGTGGTCTGACCGGGAATATTCTCCACGCAAGCACCGTGTCAGCAAAAATTAATGGAACGTTGAAACTACGAAGGAAATTATTAGCTGCCACCAGCAACACTTGATTACGACTTCGACATCATGTGCAGAAGCAGGATCCTTCTCCTCTGGGGCTGGGAGTATCATGTCATGTGTATTTGACCTTGGCTGTACGAGCAGCGGCAGGCCAGGGACTCTTGAATCCATGCCCCGTCGGCGTGCCGATTTTTTCTTGCTGATTCAGCTTAATTATGAGTCGGCGTCCTAATCAAGTTTGTGTAGTGCAAAAAGGTTGTCGATAAAGTTAAGTGGCCGTTCCTACAACAGGCTTTGCGCATGAAAGGTTTCGACCCAGCTTGAAGAAAGCAGGTTGAATATTTCACGCAGAAAGGGAGTGTTGGAATCAAAGTGAATGATGACATAGGTCACTATTTCCAGACACATAAAGGCCTGAGACAAGGAGATCCGATGTCACCTATTCTGTTCAACATCGTAGCTGACATGTTGACCATTCTAATAGGTAGGGCAAATGATGCTGGCCAAGTAGGTGGCCTTGTACCTCATCTAGTTGATGGAGGGGTGTCTATCCTACAGTACGCTGATGACACTATACTTTTCATGGAGCATGACTTGACAAAAGCGCGAAACATGAAGCTGGTGTTATGCTTATTCGAACAATTGACGGGCTTAAAGATTAACTTTCACAAGAGTGAATTGTTCTGCTTTGGAAGAGCCAAAGAAGAACAAGAGGCTTATAAGCAATTGTTCGGGTGTGAAATTGGGAGTTTACCTTTTACGTATTTAGGTATACCAATTCACCATCGTAAGCTAACAAATAGAGAGTGGAAGTGTGTTGAGGATCGATTCGAGAAGAAACTAAGCTGTTGGAAGGGCAAGTTGATGTCCTATGGGGGGCGGTTAATTCTTATTAATTCGGTCCTCACGAGCATGCCTATGTTTTTTTTGTCGTTTTTTGAGATAACAATTGGAGTTAGGAAAAGACTGGATTTCTATCGATCCCGTTTCTTTTGGCAGAGTGATAATTCCAAAAGGAAATATCGACTCACTAAATGGGATATTATTTGCCGACCAAAAGACCAAGGGGGTCTTGGGATTGAAAATCATGAGGTGAAAAACAGATGTCTTCTCAGCAAGTGGCTGTACAAGTTATCTGTAGAGTCGGAAGCCTCGTGGGCGCAGATTCTGCGCAACAAGTACCTTCATTCCAAAACTTTATCACAGGTAACAGTGAGGCCGACGGACTCACCTTTTTGGAAAGGGCTGATGAGAGTTAAATCGGTCTTTTTCAACAGAACAAAGTTTATTATTGGAGACGGTAACAATACCAGATTCTGCGAGGATACATGGCTAGGGGAAACCCCTCTCGCGCTACAGTATCCGTCTCTTTATAACGTCGTGCAACGGAGAGACGCTCTGGTTGCAACCGTTCTTAGGACCGCTCCCCTTAATATCCAATTTAGGAGAACACTTGCCGGAGCGCGTTGGGAAGCCTGGCTACATCTGGTGAGAAGACTAATGGATGTGCAGCTTGCTCAACGGCCGGATTCGTTGAGCTGGAAATTAACCAGGAGTGGAGAGTTCACGGTTAAATCGATGTACTTAGATGTCATCAATTCTAGCTCTATTCCCCTCTCCAAGCATGTTTGGAATGTCAAGGTCCCTCTGAGAGTTAAAGTGTTTACGTGGTTTGTTCATAAACAAGTTATTTTAACCAAGGATAATTTGACAAAGCGCAATTGGACTGGTTCTAAGAGATGTAGCTTTTGTGATCAAGACGAGAATATCAAACACCTCTTCCTCGATTGTCCTATGGCGAAGGTTCTTTGGCGGACTGTTCACATTGCTTTTAATATTACTCCACCGAATAATATCAACACGTTATTTGGGACGTGGCTGGATGGGATAGAGGCCCAAACGGCTAAACACATTCGTGTAGGAGTATGTGCCTTACTCTGGGCAGTCTGGAACTGTAGGAATGATATGGTTTTTAACAGAACAACATATACTCATTTTTTGCAGGTCATCTTCCGAGCTACCACGCTAATCCGTATGTGGTCGCTACTCACTCAGACGGAGGTCAGGGAGCATTTGGTTACTGGATCTGCCCGATGGGAGATGGTAGCTCAGGCTATTTTTAGCCGGTTTGGATGGCGGTCATGTAATAGGGTAAGCAATTAGTTTTCTTATCTTTATTTTGCATGCCGGCTGTGGCTTTTACTTTGCTGCTCTTTGTGAGCCGTTAGGGGACTATTGTGTAACGAAGTTACAGACCTTTGTTGGACCTATTTTATTTTAATAAATGTGGCCGTATGCATCTTTCTGGAGTATATTTTATTTTAATAAACGGCGCCGCTTTTCCAAAAAAAACGGCGCCACCTTTGTTGGACCTATTTTATTTTAATAAACGGCGCCGCTTTTCCAAAAAAAAACGTACGGCTTGGCTGACTGGAGTATATTTTGAGTCTAGTGGCTTATAGGAACCCGGGACGGACCAGTCTTCAAACCATTTGAAGCGCCTTTTTAGTGTGTATATGAAATGTCGGCGCATTGGGTGGATTATTATCTGCTCGCAAAAAAAAAGAGGATGGATTATTATCATGCTGGCCGAAATTATTGTAAACGAGGGGAGAAATTGCTAGGATCATCATGCGCGTAATCTATGGATTGTAGGTGAGCATCAGTCAGAGGATCGGATAGGGCCATGGTGGTTAGTTGTGTCCCCAGGCCCAGCCTCGACGATCACACGCACGACATTCAAATGATGACCAGCTAAGTACAGTATGTTTTGGATCATCTCAACCGAGTGAGTTGATCGAGCTGGCACGCGTGCTAATCTTTTTGAATGAATGAAACCAATCAGGTCCGGGTTGTGGCTAGCAACCGACCGGCCGATCTTATTCCCATGTCCTTACGGAATCAGTTATGATTGGATCTAATCCATGCAGCACGTTGCCCACATGGGCATGCTGTAGCCGAATGTCTGAACATTGCCCACAGTTTTGCACTGCATCCATCTCGACAGTACCCGCCTGATCCATGTAAACTCCCGCCTAAACGGAAAGCCAATTTTTCTCGTCTTTGCACTGCCCTTTTAACCACCTTCTTCTTTATTTCAATTCAGCTGCCTTTTTTACTTTTACGTAATTTAACCCTTTTGAATTCAAAATTTGGCTGTACGCAACAAACAAAAGGTCTCTAGGGTATCAATGTCGACCACAAAGACAAGAAGGAAGCAGACGGGACAGTTTCCGCCCACGCGGAGGGCGGTGGGCCTCGCTTGCTCATGGGCGCCCTTTAGTCACATGCTTGGGCCTCTTTTAGCCCTACCTTTGGTCTTTCTGCTGCTCATTTCCGCCATGCCTGTATGCCTTTCTTACATCTTCTCATGGCTATATTAGATGCCAGCTCTGCTAGCTCCCTTCCATTCTTGGTGCGCCAGCAGGGTATGGTAAGAGACGCCACGTCGTTTACTTTGGGTTCAAGGGTCCAAGTCCAACTAACTGGTAACTTGCAAGGCCAGAAATTATAACTGATTATTACTGATGCAGCAGTGGAATGTACTCTACTCACTGCTCTGCACAACAGATTAGTTAGCTACTCCCTTCTACCAACAAAAACAGCTTCCTGGTTTTTCTCTGTCAGACAGATGTCATGTTCAGTCTGGTATGGCATCCAATTGCACACCCCAAGCTCGGTTCTTACGGTGCAATCGATCACCCCCAGCTAAATTGTTCTGCCCGGGAATGAACAAACATACACTACTGTGTATACATTTGGACACAGCTTACTGTTCCGGAATGCAATATTCGATGCTGTCCTGTTGCGGGTTGGTTGGATGGCTGGCTAAACAGATAGGGGTAGGCAGAGGTCGTGCGTAAGCAGCCAGCTCCCCGAACCTCCATTTTCTTTTTTCTTTTTTTGAAATGCGAACCTCCATTTTCTGATCGAGGGGGAGAAAACGAGACCACCCTATCCTATCCTATCCACTTCCAAGTGCCAGCCATTATATACTTTGTTTGTGTCTAATCATTCACACGGTGCCAAAAATAGTGGATGAAAAGAAAAACGCACGCACGCACGCACCTATGTATGTATGGAACTGATCGACCGAGGACACCACGCCTTCGCCTGCTAGCGGATCGTATGTTCTGTCTTGTCCGCGCGGAAACGCATGTGTTTGACCGAAAATATTCTCCACGCAAGCACTGTGTGAGCTAAGATGGATTTCAAAACTTTGATCATGTGCAGAGGACCCCTCTCTTTTGGCTCTATGTTCTTCTTCATTTATTTAAGTCGGCATCCTAATTAAGTTTGTAATTGAAAAAGATTGTCGGTGTTCGGACTGCGTACGGCTTGGCTGGCTCCGATTACATTTGTAGTTTGGGTCTCGTGGTTTATAGGAAGCCGGGACGAAACTGTTTGAAGTGAACTTTTAGTGTATGAAATGTCTGTGCATTCTGCATCGGATAGTTTTCATGCCGGCGGGCGGCGGCAGCATTATTTGCAAACGAGGGTTCCGAGATTGCTTCATGCCCATACTGTATTGAGGGTGACTATCAGAGGATCGAATAAGGGGGCATATTGGTTAGCGGGGCTCTCGTTCGGCGATCATCATGTTCCCTGGCCTCGTGGCAAACGACGGCCAGCAAAACGTTAGGTTAGTCGATATCGTGATATCCAGGGGCGGAGCCAGGATGAAAAAGAAGTGGGGGCAATGATGTGTAGAAACTTTTTTTTCTTAGGAAAGGTGTTTACTTATGGCTAGATCATTTACATCACAGAAGCAAGCATGCCGGACGCAGGAGACGGAGGATCTCGAGCAACGTTTGAGGTTGGCGGTAGTTGCCTATGTGGGAGGAACACGACCTGCGGTGTCTTGCCAGGAGGCGGCGGAGGCCTTGTCGGAGGAGTTGCGCATACCTCGCCATCGTTTCTCCGTTCATAAATACCACCCTGAGGATTTCTTGGTTGTTTTTGCGGCGCCGGAGTTGCGCAACAGAGCTTTGGCGGCGGGCACCGTCAAGCACGGGTTCTTCAAGCTGTTCATCAAACCATGGCTCAAGCAAGCTCAAGCTGTTACGAGAGTGATGCGCACTCAAGTGGACATTATGATTGAGGGGATTCCTTCTCATACGTGGATGACTGAGACGGCGGCGGAGATTCTTGACACGTCATGTCTGGTGGAGAGCTTAGCGCCGGAGACAGAGGATAGAGAGGACTTGTCCCTCTTCAAGCTTCGGGCATGGTGCATCGACCCGGACGAGGTGCCGGTGGCCAAGCGTATCTGGGTGCCGGAGCCGGAGGTGTTTGGAGGACCGGCGGCGCGGCGGCCCACGTCGCGTGCCTTGCTGGAGTACAAGACGCTCATTCACATAGGGCGGATGCGAGATCATGAGGGGCCGGAGCGCTGGCTGCGGCCGCCGAGTTCTGATGGGAGTGGCCAAAGCGGGATGCAGGACGACTTCGAGGACTTCTCCGGCCGGGGTGAGTGGCGTGTTTTGCCGTGGACAAGGGGAGTTCGTGATCACCGCAGTGGGGCGCCGGCAAGCGGAGTGCACGACGGTTCCTATCTCCATGCGCTAACGGGGCGCATCGGGCCGTCTGAATGGAGTATCCCGCCGATGGCGCGCGGCTCGGCGGTGACGGTGCGCGCGCCGGCGATCGCCACCGGGTCTGCGGCGTCGGGAGCGAGACGGGAGGATGAGGAAACTGCTGCGTGTGTGCCGCCAGCAGCGCAGCGGGAGGTTGAGGATGCAGCCGTTCGCATGCCACCAGTGACGAGGCTGGCCACAGAAGATCCGGGTCGGAGCTGTGGGGCCAGGCCTACGTCCGAGGCTGCGGTGGCTGATTTGGTGCAGCGGGTTCCGATTGGGTCGTTTGAAATGGCTTTTGACCAAGGAGAGTCTGGGGATCGCGCAGCCACTAATGGAGGATTGCAGCTGATGATTGATTTTGGGCCCTCTGCGGATCCCGGAGGAATAGATAAGGCTCTGGAGGATGCGACATTGGTGGATCCAAATCAGGCTTGCTCTGGCGCGGCGCATGTGGACGCGGGTTTGCTCGACCGGCCGGTGGGGGCCGCCTCAGACCAGCCTGCCGCGGAACCCGAGGTGGAATATGCGAAGTGTTCCCATGTGGCGTTGCTTGCCGACAAAGCTGCAGACGGGTGGGCCACGGTGACAGATATGTTGCTGCCAACAACAGAGGAAGGGGAGGTGGTTTCCAGGAGGTGGTTCGTTGGACTGCGGACCCACGCCACAAAAGATGGGGTGCGCTGATGTGACTACGTCTAGCGCGTGCATGCAGGAGCCGCTGCATGGCGCTAACGACGCGCTGGCTATGGCATGTGTGGTGGCAATGCAGAACCAAGAGGGACACCTCTCCGCCAAGGAAATTGTGGCGTTGGGTAACATCAAGGCCTTTTGTGCGGGCCTTCTCAAGAAACTTGCACCACCTCTTCTCAAGGAGTTCGAGGGACTGAGAGGAGTCAAAGTTGTTGGAAATATGCCCTAGAGGCAATAGTAAAAGGATTATTATTATATTTCTTTGTTCATGGTAGTTGTCTTTTATTCATGCTATAATTGTATTATCCGGAAATCGTAATACACGTGTGAATACTTAGACCACAACATGTCCCTAGTGAGCCTCTAGTTGACTAGCTCGTTGATCAACAGATAGTCATGGTTTCCTGACTATGGACATTTGGATGTCCTTGATAACGGGATCACATCATTGGGAGAATGATGTGATGGACAAGACCCAATCCTAAGCATAGCACAAGATCGTGTAGTTCATTTTGCTAGAGCTTTTCCAATGTCAAGTATCTCTTCCTTAGACTATGAGATCGTGTAACTCCCGGATACCGTAGGAGTGCTTTGGGTGTACCAAACGTCACAACATAACTGGGTGACTATAAAGGTGCACTACAGGTATCTCCGAAAGTGTCTGTTGGGTTGACACGGATCGAGACTGGGATTTGTCACTCCGTATAACGGAGGGGTATCACTGGGCCCACTCGGTAGTGCATCATAATAATGAGCTCAAAGTGACCAAGTGTCTGGTCACGGGATCATGCATTACGGTACGAGTAAAGTGATTTGCCGGCAACGAGATTGAACGAGGTATTGGGATACCGACGATCGAATCTCGGGCAAGTAACATACCATCTGACAAAGGGAATAGTATACGGGGTTGCTTGAATCCTCGACATCGTGGTTCATCCGATGAGATCATCGAGGAGTATGTGGGAGCCAACATAGGTATCCAGATCCCGCTGTTGGTTATTGACCGGAGAGCCATCTCGGTCATGTCTGCATGTCTCCCGAACCCGTAGGGTCTACACACTTAAGGTTCGGTGATGCTAGGGTTGTATGAATATGAGTATGCAGCAAACCGAATGTTGTTCGGAGTCCCGGATGAGATCCGGACGTCATGAGGAGTTCCAGAATGGTCCGGAGGTAAAGAATTATATATAGGAAGTGCTGTTTCGGCCATCGAGAAAGTTTCGGGTGTTGGAAATATGCCCTAGAGGCAATAATAAAAGCATTATTATTATATTTCCTTGTTCATGATAATTGTCTTTATTCATGCTATAATTGTGTTATCCGGAAATCGTAATACATGTGTGAATAACAGACACCAACATGTCCCTAGTGAGCCTCTAGTTGACTAGCTCGTTGATCAACAGATAGTCATGGTTTCCTGACTATGGACACTGGATGTCATTGATAACGAGATCACATCATTAGGAGAATGATGTGATGGACAAGACCCAATCCTAAACATAGCACAAGATCGTATAGTTCGTTTGCTAGAGTTTTCCAATGTCAAGTATCTTTTCCTTAGACCATGAGATCGTGTAACTCCCGGATACCGTAGGAGTGCTTTGGGTATGCCAAACGTCACAACGTAACTGGGTGACTATAAAGGTAGACTACGGGTATCTCCGAAAGTGTCTGTTGGGTGACATGGATCAAGACTGGGATTTGTCACTCCGTATGACGGAGAGGTATCACTGGGCCCACTCGGTAATGCATCATCATAATGAGCTCAGAGTGACCAAGTGTCTGGTCACGGGATCATGCATTACGGTACGAGTAAAGTGACTTGCCGGTAACGAGATTGAACAAGGTATTGGGATACCGACGATCGAATCTCGGGCAAGTAACATATCGATGGACAAAGGGAATAGCGTACGGGGTTGATAGAATCCTCGACATCGTGGTTCATCCGATGAGATCATCGTGGAGCATGTGGGAGCCAACATGGGTATCCAGATCCCGCTGTTGGTTATTGACCGGAGAGTCGTCTCGGTCATGTCTGCTTGTCTCCCGAACCCGTAGGGTCTACACACTTAAGGTTCGGTTACGCTAGGGTTGTAGGGATATGTACATGCAGTAACCCGAATGTTGTTCGGATTCCCGGATGAGATCCCGGACGTCACGAGGAGTTCCGGAATGGTCCGGAGGTAAAGAT
The DNA here is from genome assembly GCF_018294505.1 of Triticum aestivum. Classification (NCBI taxonomy): domain Eukaryota; kingdom Viridiplantae; phylum Streptophyta; class Magnoliopsida; order Poales; family Poaceae; genus Triticum; species Triticum aestivum. Next base: position 542,525,327 of record NC_057804.1, on the reverse strand, counting down.
TTATATATGGGAAGTCCTGTTTCGGGCATCGGGACAAGTTTCGGGGTTATCGGTATTGTACCGGGACCACCGGAAGGGTCCCGGGGGTCCACCGGGTGGGTCCACCTGTCTCGGGGGGCCACATGGGCTGTAAGGGGGTGCGCCTTGGCCTAATGGGCCAAGGGCACCAGCCCCACATAGGCCCATGCGCCTAGGGTTT
>NC_057804.1:542426294-542520421 GCF_018294505.1 Triticum aestivum | reverse complement strand
TCGTAAAGGGTTACGTCGATGCTAGCTTCGACACAGATCTGGATGACTCTAAGTCACAAACCGGATACGTGTATATTTTGAATGGTGGGGCAGTAAGCTGGTGCAGTTGCAAGCAAAGCGTCGTGGCGGGATCTACATGTGAAGCGGAGTACATGGCAGCCTCGGAGGCAGCACATGAAGCAATATGGGTGAAGGAGTTCATCACCGACCTAGGAGTCATACCCAATGCGTCGGGGCCGATCAAGCTCTTCTGTGACAACACTGGAGCTATTGCACTTGCCAAGGAGCCCAGGTTTCACAAGAAGACAAGGCACATCAAGCGTCGCTTCAACTCCATTCGTGAAAATGTTCAAGATGGAGACATAGAGATTTGTAAAGTACATACGGACCTGAATGTAGCAGATCCGTTGACTAAACCTCTCCCTAGAGCAAAACATGATCAACACCAGAATTCCATGGGTGTTCGATTCATCGCAATGTAACTAGATTATTGACCCTAGTGCAAGTGGGAGACTGTTGGAAATATGCCCTAGAGGCAATAATAAAAGCATTATTATTATATTTCCTTGTTCATGATAATTGTCTTTATTCATGCTATAATTGTGTTATCCGGAAATCGTAATACATGTGTGAATAACAGACACCAACATGTCCCTAGTGAGCCTCTAGTTGACTAGCTCGTTGATCAACAGATAGTCATGGTTTCCTGACTATGGACACTGGATGTCATTGATAACGAGATCACATCATTAGGAGAATGATGTGATGGACAAGACCCAATCCTAAACATAGCATAAGATCGTATAGTTCGTTTGCTAGAGTTTTCCAATGTCAAGTATCTTTTCCTTAGACCATGAGATCGTGTAACTCCCGGATACCGTAGGAGTGCTTTGGGTATGCCAAACGTCACAACGTAACTGGGTGACTATAAAGGTAGACTACGGGTATCTCCGAAAGTGTCTGTTGGGTGACATGGATCAAGACTGGGATTTGTCACTCCGTATGACGGAGAGGTATCACTGGGCCCACTCGGTAATGCATCATCATAATGAGCTCAGAGTGACCAAGTGTCTGGTCACGGGATCATGCATTACGGTACAAGTAAAGTGACTTGCCGGTAACGAGATTGAACGAGGTATTGGGATACCGATGATCGAATCTCGGGCAAGTAACATATCGATGGACAAAGGGAATAGCGTACGGGGTTGATAGAATCCTCGACATCGTGGTTCATCCGATGAGATCATCGTGGAGCATGTGGGAGCCAACATGGGTATCCAGATCCCGCTGTTGGTTATTGACCGGAGAGTCGTCTCGGTCATGTCTGCTTGTCTCCCGAACCCGTAGGGTCTACACACTTAAGGTTCGGTTACGCTAGGGTTGTAGGGATATGTACATGCAGTAACCCGAATGTTGTTCGGAGTCCCGGATGAGATCCCGGACGTCACGAGGAGTTCCGGAATGGTCCGGAGGTAAAGATTTATATATGGGAAGTCCTGTTTCGGGCATCGGGACAAGTTTCGGGGTTATCGGTATTGTACCGGGACCACCGGAAGGGTCCCGGGGGTCCACCGGGTGGGTCCACCTGTCCCGGGGGGCCACATGGGCTGTAAGGGGGTGCGCCTTGGCCTATTGGGCCAAGGGCACCAGCCCCACATAGGCCCATGCGCCTAGGGTTCAAGGGGGCAAGAGTCCTAGGAGGGTAAGGCACCTCCTAGGTGCCTTGGGGGGGAGGGAAACCCCCCTTGGCCGCCGCACCCCCTAGGAGATTGGATCTCCTAGGGCCGGCCAACCCCCCTTGGCACCCCTATATATAGTGGGGGAGAGGAGGGACTTCATACCTGAACGCCTTGGCCTTTGGTTGCCTCCTTCTCCCTCCCCAACACCTCCTCCACCTCCGTAGTGCTTAGCGAAGCTCTGCCGGAGTACTGCAGCTCCATCAACACCACGCCGTCGTGCTGCTGCTGGTGCCATCTCCCTCAACCTCTCCTCCCTCCCTTGCTGGATCAAGAAGGAGGAGACGTGGCTGTTCCGTACATGTGTTGAACGCGGAGGTGCCGTCCGTTCGGCGCTGGTCATCGGTGACTTGGGTCACGTCGAGTACGACTACATCATCACCGTTCTTTTGAACGCTTCCGCTCGCGATCTACAAAGGTATGTAGATGCATCTAATCACTCGTTGCTAGATGAACTCCTAGATGATCTTGGTGAAACGAGTAGGAAATTTTTTTGTTTTCTGCAACGTTCCCCAACATCGGGGTCACCCGGTATTGTACCGGGACCACCGGAAGGGTCCCGGGGGTCCACCGGGTGGGGCCACCTATCCCGGAGGGCCCCGTGGGCTGAAGTGGGGAGGGAACCAGCCCCTGGTGGGCTGGTGCGCCCCCCACTTGGGCCCCCCTGCGCCTAGGGTTGGAAACCCTAGGGTGGGGGGGCGCACCACTTGCCTTGGGGGGCACTCCACCCCCTGGCTGCCGCCCCCCCTTGGGAGATTCAATCTCCAGGGCCGCCCCCCTGGGGGCCTATATAAAGGAGGGGGGAGGGAGGGCAGCCGCACCCTGAGTCTTGGCGCCTCCCTCCCCCTGCTACACCTCTTCCTCCTCCCGCAGTTGCTTGGCGAAGCCCTGCCGGAGTCCTGCTGCATCCACCACCACGCCGTCGTGCTGCTGGATCTTCATCAACCTCTCCTTCCCCGTTGCTGGATCAAGACGGAGGATACGTCACGCTGACCGTATGTGTGTTGAACGCGGAGGTGCCGTCCGTTCGGCGCTAGGATCTCCGGTGATAGGATCACGACGAGAACGACTACCTCAACCCCATTCTCTTGAACGCTTCCGCACGCGATCTACAAGTGGTATGTAGATGCATCTCTCTCTCTCGTTGCTAGATGAACTCATAGATGGATCTTAGTGAACGTAGGAAATTTTTTATTTTATGCAACGTTCCTCAACAGTGGCATCATGAGCTAGGTCTATGCGTAGTTCTCTATTGCACGAGTAGAACACAAATCTGTTGTGGGCGTAGATCTTGTCAACTTGCTTGCCACTACTAGTCTTTTCTTGCTTAAGCGGTATTGTGGGATGAAGCGGCCCGGACCGACCTTACACGTACGCTTACGTGAGACAGGTTCCACCGACTGACATGCACTAGTTGCATAAGGTGGCTAGCAGGTGTCTGTCTCTCCTACTTTAGTTGGAGCGGATTCGATGAAAAGGGTCCTTATGAAGGGTAAATAGAAGTTGACAAAATCACGTTGTGGTTATTCGTAGGTAAGAAAACGTTCTTGCTAGAACCCAATTGCAGCCACGTAAAAGATGCAACAACAATTAGAGGACGTCTAACTTGTTTTTGCAGCAATTGTCATGTGATGTGATATGGCAAGAAGTTGTGATGAATGATGAATGATATATTGTGATGTATGAGATCATGTTCTTGTAATAGGAATCACGACTTGCATGTCGATGAGTATGACAACCGGCAGGAGCCATAGGAGTTGTCTTAATTATTGTATGACCTGCGTGTCAATGATTTAACGCCATGTAATTACTTTACTTTATTGCTAAACCGTTAGCTATAGTAGTAGAAGTAATAGTTGGCGATCAACTTCATGGAGGCACGATGATGGAGATCATGATGATGGAGATCATGGTGTCATGCCGGTGACGAAGATGATCATGGAGCCCCGAAGATGGAGATCGAAGGAGCTATATGATATTGGCCATATCATGTCACTACTTTATATAATTGCATGTGATGTTTATTATGTTTTATGCATCTTGTTTACTTAGAACGATGGTAGTAAATAAGATGATCCCTTATAATAATTTCAAGAAAGTGTCCCCCCTAACTATGCACCGTTGCTAAAGTTCGTCGTTTCGAAGCACCACGTGATGATCGGGTGTGATAGATCCTTATGTTCACATACAACGGGTGTAAGACAGTTTTACACATGCATAAACACTTAGGGTTAACTTCACGAGCCTAGCATGTACAGACATGGCCTCGGAGCACAAGAGACCGAAAGGTCAAACATGAGTAGTATGGAAGATACGATCAACATGGAGATGGTCACCGATGATGACTAGTCCATCTCACGTGATGATCGGACACGGCCTAGTCGACTCGGATCGTGTAACACTTAGATGATTAGAGGGATGTCAAATCTGAGTGGGAGTTCATTAAATAATTTGATTAGATGAACTTAATTATCATGAATTTAGTCTAAAATCTTTGCAAAATATGTCTTGTAGATCAAATGGCCAACGCTCATGTCAACATGAACTTCAACGCGTTCCTAGAGAAAACCAAGCTGAAAGATGATGGCAGCAACTATTCGGACTGGGACCGGAACCTGAAGATCATCATCATAGCAGCCAAGAAAGCATATGTCCTAGAAGGACCGCTAGGTGAAGCACCCATCCCAGAGAACCAAGACGTTATGAACGCTTGGCAGTCACGTGCTGATGATTACTCCCTCGTTCAGTGCGGCATGCTTTACAGCTTAGAACCGGGGCTCCAAAAGCGTTTTGAGCAACACGGAGCATATGAGATGTTCGGGGAGCTGAAAATGGTTTTTCAAGCTCATGCCCGGGTCGAGAGATATGAAGTCTCCGACAAGTTCTATAGTTGTAAGATGGAGGAAAACAGTTCTGTCAGTGAGCACAAATCTGTTGTGGGCGTAGATCTTGTCAACTTGCTTGCCACTACTAGTCTTTTCTTGCTTAAGCGGTATTGTGGGATGAAGCGGCCCGGACCGATGTTACATGTACGCTTATGTGAGACAGGTTCCACCGACTGACATGCACTAGTTGCATAAGGTGGCTAGCGGGTGTCTGTCTCTCCTACTTTAGTTGGAGCAGATTCGATGAAAAGGGTCCTTATGAAGGGTAAATAGAAGTTGACAAAATCACGTTGTGGTTATTCGTAGGTAAGAAAACGTTCTTGCTAGAACCCAATTGCATCCACGTAAAAGATGCAACAACAATTAGAGGACGTCTAACTTGTTTTTGCAGCAATTGTCATGTGATGTGATATGGCGAGAAGTTGTGATGAATGATGAATGATATATTGTGATGTATGAGATCATGTTCTTGTAATAGGAATCACGACTTGCATGTCGATGAGTATGACAACCGGCAGGAGCCATAGGAGTTGTCTTAATTATTGTATGACCTGCGTGTCAATGATTTAACGCCATGTAATTACTTTACTTTATTGCTAAACCGTTAGCTATAGTAGTAGAAGTAATAGTTGGCGATCAACTTCATGGAGGCACGATGATGGAGATCATGATGATGGAGATCATGGTGTCATGCCGGTGACGAAGATGATCATGGAGCCCCGAAGATGGAGATCGAAGGAGCTATATGATATTGGCCATATCATGTCACTACTTTATATAATTGCATGTGATGTTTATTATGTTTTATGCATCTTGTTTACTTAGAATGATGGTAGTAAATAACATGATCCCTTATAATAATTTCAAGAAAGTGTCCCCCTAACTATGCACCGTTGCTAAAGTTCGTCGTTTCGAAGCACCACGTGATGATCGGGTGTGATAGATCCTTACGTTCACATACAACGGGTGTAAGACAGTTTTACACATGCATAAACACTTAGGGTTAACTTCACGAGCCTAGCATGTACAGACATGGCCTCGGAACACAAGAGACCGAAAGGTCAAACATGAGTAGTATGGAAGATACGATCAACATGGAGATGTTCACCGATGATGACTAGTCCATCTCACGTGATGATCGGACACGGCCTAGTCGACTCGGATTGTGTAACACTTAGATGATTAGAGGGATGTCAAATATGAGTGTGAGTTCATTAAATAATTTGATTAGATGAACTTAATTATCATGAACTTAGTCTAAAATCTTTGCAAAATATGTCTTGTAGATCAAATGGCCAACGCTCATGTCAACATGAACTTCAACGCATTCCTAGAGAAAACCAAGCTGAAAGATGATGGCAGCAACTATTCGGACTGGGACCGGAACCTGAAGATCATCATCATAGCAGCCAAGAAAGCATATGTCCTAGAAGGACCGCTAGGTGAAGCACCCATCCCAGAGAACCAAGACGTTATGAACGCTTGGCAGTCACGTGCTGATGATTACTCCCTTGATCAGTGCGGCATGCTTTACAGCTTAGAATCGGGGCTCCAAAAGCGTTTTGAGCAACACGGAGCATATGAGATGTTCGGGGAGCTGAAAATGGTTTTCCAAGCTCATGCCCGGGTCGAGAGATATGAAGTCTCCGACAAGTTCTATAGTTGTAAGATGGAGGAAAACAGTTCTATCAGTGAGCACATACTCAAAATGTCTGGGTTGCACAACCGCCTATCCCAGCTGGAGATCAACCTCCCGGACGAGGCGGTCATTGACAGAATCCTTCAGTCGCTCCCACCGAGCTACAAGAGCTTTGTGATGAACTACAATATGCAGGGGATGGTGAAGACCATTCCTGAAGTATTTACAATGCTGAAGTCAGCAGAGGTTGAAATCAAGAAAGAACATCAAGTGTTGATGGTCAATAAGACCACTAAGTTCAAGAAGGGCAAGGGTAAGAAGAACTTCAAGAAGGATGGCAAAGATCTTGCCGCACCCGGTAAGCCAGTTGCCGGGAAGAAGTCAAAGAATGGACCCAAGCCTGAGACTGAGTGCTTTTATTGCAAGGGGAACTGCCCCAAATACTTAGCGGACAAGAAGGCCGGCAACACTAAAGGTATATGTGATATACATGTAATTGATGTGTACCTTACCAGTAGTCGTAGTAACTCCTGGGTATTTGATACCGGTGTCGTTGCTCATATTTGTAACTCACAGCAGGAGCTGCGGAATAAGCGGAGACTGGCGAAGGACGAGGTGACGATGCGCGTCGGGAATGGTTCCAAGGTCGATGTGATCGCCGTCGGCACGCTACCTCTACATTTACCCACGGGATTAGTTATGAACCTCAATAATTGTTATTTAGTGCCAAGTTTGAGCATGAACATTGTATCTGGATCTCGTTTACTACGAGATGGCTACTCATTTAAATCCGAGAATAATGGTTGTTCTATTTATATGAGAGATATGTTTTATGGTCATGCCCCGATGGTCAATGGTTTATTCTTAATGAATCTCAAGCGTAAAGTTACACATATTCATAGTGTGAATACCAAAAGATGTAAAGTTGATAACGATAGTCCCACATACTTGTGGCACTGCCGCCTTGGTCACATTGGTGTCAAGCGCATGAAGAAGCTCCATGCTGATGGACTTTTAGAGTCTCTCGATTATGAATCATTTGACACATGCGAACCATGCCTCATGAGCAAAATGACCAAGACTCCGTTCTCCGGAACAATGGAGCGAGCAACCAACTTATTGGAAATCATACATACTGATGTGTGCGGTCCAATGAGCGTTGAGGCTCGCGGAGGATATCATTATGTTCTCACTCTCACTGATGACTTGAGTAGATATGGGTATGTCTACTTGATGAAGCACAAGTCTGAAACCTTTGAAAAGTTCAAGGAATTTCAGAATGAAGTAGAGAATCAACGTGACCGAAAGATAAATTTCTTACGATCGGATCGTGGAGGAGAATATTTAAGTCACGAATTTGGTACGCACTTAAGGAAATGTGGAATCGTTTCACAACTCACACCGCCTGGAACACCTCAGCGTAACGGTGTGTCCGAACATCGTAATCGCACTCTATTAGATATGGTGCTATCTATGATGTCTCTTACCGATTTACCGCTATCATTTTGGGGATACGCTCTAAAGACAGCTACATTCACTTTAAATAGGGCACCGTCTAAATCCGTTGAGACGACACCGTATGAATTATGGTTTGGGAAGAAACCTAAGCTGTCGTTTCTAAAAGTTTGGGGATGCGATGCTTATGTCAAGAAACTTCAACCTGAAAAGCTCGAACCCAAGTCGGAAAAATGCGTCTTCATAGGATACCCTAAGGAAACCATTGGGTATACCTTCGACCTTAGATCCGAAGGCAAGATCTTTGTTGCCAAGAACGGATCCTTTCTGGAAAAAGAGTTTCTCTCGAAAGGAGTAAGTGGGAGGAAAGTAGAACTCGATGAAGTACTACCTCTTGAACCGGAAAGTAGTGTAGCTCAGGAAAATGTTCCTGTGGTGCCTACACCGACTAGAGAGGAAATTAATGATGATGATCAAGGTACTTCGGATCAAGTTGCTACTGAACTTCGTAGGTCCACGAGGACACGTTCCACACCAGAGTGGTATGGCAACCCTGTCCTGGAAATCATGTTGTTAGACAACGGTGAACCTTCGAACTATGAAGAAGCGATGGCGGGCCCAGATTCCAACAAATGGCTAGAAGCCATGCAATCCGAGATAGAATCCATGTATGAAAACAAAGTATGGACTTTGACTGACTTGCCCGATGATCGGCGAGCGATAGAAAACAAATGGATCTTTAAGAAGAAGACGGACGCGGATGGTAATGTCGCCATCTATAAAGCTCGACTTGTTGCTAAGGGTTATCGACAAGTTCAAGGTGTTGACTACGATGAGACTTTCTCTCCCGTAGCGAAGCTTAAGTCCGTTCGAATCATGTTAGCAATTGCCGCTGAGGGAGTCCTGGACTAGGGGGTGTCCGGATAGCCGAACTATCATCATCGGCCGGACTCCAAGACTATGAAGATACAAGATTGAAGACTTCGTCCCGTGTCCGGATGGGACTTTCCTTGGTGTGGAAGGCAAGCTTGGCAATACGGATATGTAGATCTCCTACCATTGTAACCGACTTTGTGTAACCCTAGCCCTCTCCAGTGTCTATATAAACTAGATGGCTTTAGTCCGTAGGACGAACAACAATTATACCATAGGCTAGCTTCTAGGGTTTAGCCTCCTTGATCTCGTGGTAGATCTACTCTTGTAACACACATCATCAATATTAATCAAGCAGGACGTAGGGTTTTACCTCCATCAAGAGGGCCCGAACCTGGGTAAAACATCGTGTCCCTTGTCTCCTGTTACCATCCGCCTAGACGCACAGTTCGGGACCCCCTACCCGAGATCCGCCGGTTTTGACACCGACATTGGTGCTTTCATTGAGAGTTCCTTTGTGTAGTCACCGATAGGCTCGATGGCTTCTTCGATCATCAACAACGACGCAGTCCAGGGTGAGACCTTCCTCCCCGGACAGATCTTCGTATTCGGCGGCTTTGCACTGCGGGCCAATTCGCTTGGCCATCTGGAGCAGATCGAAAGCTACGCCCCTGGCCGTCAGGTCAGATTTGGAAGTTTGAACTTCACGGCTGACATCCGCGGGGACTTGATCTTCGATGGATTCGAGCCACAGCCAAGCGCGCCGCACTGTCACGACGGGCATGATTTAGCTCTGCAGCCGGACAGTACCCTGGAGGCCGCACTCGAGCCCGCTCCGATCTTCAATTCGGAGCCGGCTGCGCAGATCGAGGACGGATGGCTAGACACCGCCTCGGGGGCTGCAACCTCTACGGCGATAGAGCCGAACACTGACCTTGTCCCTCATAAAGCTCGTGACTCCGAGGTGCCGGACTCCTTGCCGGACTCCGAACCTCCCGCGCCCCCTCCAATCGAATCCGATTGGGCGCCAGTCATGGAGTTCACCGCTGCGGACATCTTTCAACACTCACCTTTCGGCGACATCTTGAGTTCGCTAAAGTATCTCTCGTTATCAGGAGAGCCCTGGCCGGACTGCGGTCAGGACGGTTGGGATGCGGACGACGAAGAAATTCAAAGCCCACCCACCACCCACTTAGTAGCCACTGTCGACGATCTAACCGACATGCTAGACTACGACTCCGAAGACATCGACGGTATGGACGACGATGCCGGAGACGACCAAGAACCAGCGCCTACCGGGCACTGGAAAGCCACCTCATCATATGACATATACATGGTGGATATCCCAAAGGATGGGAATGGCGAAGGAACAGCGGAGGATGACCCCTCCAAGAAACAGCCCAAGCGCCGGCGTCAGCGGCGCCGCTCTAAATCCCGCCACAGCAAGAATGAAGATTCCGGCACCGGAGATAATAACACCCCAGACAGTGCCGAAGACAACCCACTCCAGCAAGATTCAGCACAGGAGGACGGAGACGCCAGCCCTCATGAGAGAGCGGCAGAAGAAGAGGTAGAGGATTATATGCCTCCCTCCGGAGACGAGGCAAGCCTCGACGACGACGAATTCGTCGTGCCTGAGGATCCCGTCGAACAAGAGCGTTTTAAACGCAGGCTTATGGCCACGGCAAACAGCCTCAAGAAAAAGCAGCAACAGCTTAGAGCTGATCAAGATCTGCTAGCCGACAGATGGACTGAAGTCCTCGCGGCCGAAGAGCATGAGCTCGAACGCCCCTCCAAAAGCTACCCTAAACGCAAGCTGCTCCCCCGATTAGAGGAGGAGGCGTATGAACCTGCATCACCAGCAGACAATACGGCTGACCGACCACCCCGTGGTCGCGACAGAGAGGCCTCTAGGCCCTTCACTAGAACCGTACCCCGGCATCGCTCGAAAAGCACAAGGCCACAGGGGAACGCTCCGGACTTGCGAGATATATTGGAGGATAAGGCAAGACAATCAAGATCGATCTATGGATCGCGTGGGCGCCCCATGATACGTGACGACAACCGTCGCGCCGGACACAGTAAGTCCGGCCGGGCCGAACAAAATAGACAAAGCTCTTTTGAGCTCCGTCGTGATATCGCCCAGTACAGAGGCGCCGCACACCCACTATGCTTCACAGATGAAGTAATGGATCATCAAATCCCCGAAGGGTTTAAACCCGTGAATATTGAATCTTACGATGGCACAACAGACCCCGCGGTTTGGATCGAAGACTATCTCCTTCACATCCACATGGCCCGCGGTGACGATCTTCACGCCATCAAATATCTCCCCCTCAAGCTTAAAGGACCAGCCCGGCATTGGCTTAACAGCTTGCCAGCAGAGTCAATTGGGAGTTGGGAAGACCTGGAAGCCGCATTCCTCGATAACTTCCAAGGCACGTATGTGCGACCACCAGACGCTGATGACCTAAGCCACATAATTCAGCAGCCAGACGAATCGGCCAGACAATTCTGGACACGGTTCTTAACCAAGAAAAACCAAATCGTCGACTGTCCGGATGCGGAGGCCCTCGCGGCCTTCAAGCATAACATCCGCGACGAGTGGCTTGCCCGGCACCTGGGACAGGAAAAGCCGAAATCCATGGCAGCCCTCACATCACTCATGACCCGCTTCTGCGCGGGTGAGGACAGCTGGCTAGCACGCAGCAACAACCTCAGCAAAAATTCTGGCAGTCCGGATATCAAGGACCGTAATGGCAGGTCGCGTCGCAACAAAAACAAACGCCGCATTAACGGCGATAATAGTGAAGATACGGCAGTCAATGCCGGATTCAGAGGCTCTAAACCCGGTCAGCGGAAAAAGCCATTCAAAAGAACTACTCCGGGTCCGTCCAATTTGGACCGAATACTCGACCGCTCGTGCCAGATACACGGCACCCCCGAAAAGCCAGCCAACCACACCAACAGGGACTGTTGGGTATTCAAGCAGGCAGGCAAGTTAATTGCCGAAAACAATGACAAGGGGCTGCATAGCGATGACGAGGAAGAGACCCGACCGCCGAACAATAGAGGACAGAAGGGTTTCCCCCCACAGGTGCGGACGGTGAACATGATATACGCAACGCACATACCCAAAAGGGAGCGGAAGCGTGCACTCAGGGATGTATACGCGATGGAGCCAGTTGCCCCGAAGTTCAATCCATGGTCCTCCTGCCCGATCACTTTTGACCGAAGGGACCACCCCACCAGCATCCGCCACGGCGGATTCGCCGCATTGGTTTTAGACCCAATCGTCGATGGATTTCACCTCACCAGAGTCCTGATGGACGGCGGCAGCAGCCTGAACCTGCTTTATCAGGATACAGTGCGCAAAATGGGCATAGACCCCTCAAGGATTAAACCTACCAAGACGACCTTTAAAGGCGTCATACCAGGTGTAGAAGCCAATTGTACAGGCTCAGTTACACTGGAAGTGGTCTTCGGATCCCCGGATAACTTCCGAAGCGAGGAGTTAATCTTCGACATAGTTCCGTTCCGCAGCGGCTATCATGCCCTGCTCGGACGTACCGCGTTTGCAAAGTTCAACGCGGTGCCGCACTACGCATACCTCAAGCTCAAGATGCCAGGCCCTCGAGGAGTCATCACGGTCAACGGAAACACTGAACGCTCTCTCCGAACGGAGGAACATACAGCGGCTCTCGCGGCAGAAGTACAATGCAGCCTCTTAAGGCAATTCTCGAGTCCGGCCGTTAAGCGGCCGGACACGGCTAAACGCGCCCGGAGTAACCTACAACAAGACCACCTGGCACGTTCCGAGCACGCGTAGCAGTGCGGCCCCAACCCCAGCCCCTGCAAAACGTCAAGACAGGTCCTTCGCGTACACCATTACGCTCTGAAGATACCATGGGCATGGGGAGAGGGGCACGACCACGATAGGCCCAGAATGCGGATCAACCACACCAGGGGCTCTCAAGTGTGTCGTTCTTTTTTTCTTTTTTCTTTTTATTTTTACCCACAGGACTCCGTTCGTCAGAGGCCCTGTCCGGCAGCAGACCTGCCGAACTCACGATGCAACAGCCAGGGAAGGAGAAAGGCTACAACGAATATCCAGGTGGTCTCCATTACGAGCATTAAATCTGTTTTATGCACCATTCCGCAGCCTACCCCTGGAGGGGGACATGTTTAATAGTCCCATCCCTTGCTTATCGCACCATTTGTATCGTTCTGCATTTACAGCAGTTTTTCTTGAATAAGTAATGCAGCACCTTTTTGCTTCCAATTGCATTTCTTTCTTATACATATGTTCATTTATGACATGTTGCATCCGTACATTTTGGTACGGCTAAATACACCAGGGGCTTATGTTTCCCGCATCATGGTGTGATAAGTCCGAACACTTTCACAAGTGCGGCACCCCGAACTTATAGCATTATATGCATCGGCTCCGAATCATGTCTTGGGTCAATAGTTGGGTTTGCCCGGCTCCCATGTTTTGGTACCTTACGTTCCGTTGTATCGGCTAAGGTAGCACTGGGAGAACCACTGCGATTGCGCCCCAGTTGAGCTGGGCGAGCGCCTCAGTGGAGAAAGCTAAAACTGACCGTCATGATGAGGCGAGAGCCGGTCGCTGTTCGAGAGGTTTTTTGCGAGTCCCTAAAGACTTATGCCGCTTAGAGCGAGGAGCCGGCTTTTGTCCGGCCCAGGCGTGGATAGCGCCCCAAATTCGGCCTTCCGAAGACTAGGGGCTTCGCCGAAATTTAAAATTATAGAATTCTATGGCTAAGTGAGAGTGTTCAAGCATTATAAGTCCGGTTGCCTTGTTCGCTATGTTGAGCGCCTCCCTAGATGGACCCAAAAATGGGAACAAGAGTGCTCAAGTTTATCCCGAACACCCCAGCACTCGTGGCATGGGGGCTGAAGCCGACGACTTGCCATCTCTCAGATTTGATAAACAGCCGCACAGAAGGTAATATTTTAAATTAACAAGCGTTGCTTAGCGCATATGAACTAAGTTTTCAGCGCACAGGATAACAAAATACGAGTCTACTCAAATATCACATCTTTGGAGCACTCACCCGCAATAATGCGGGCACCCTTCAGGACACTCTTATAATACATCTCGGGCGTGCGATGCTCCTTGCCCTGCGGTGGCGGGTCCGTCACAAGCTTCTGGGCATCCATCTTGCCCCAGTGCACCTTTGCGCGGGCAAGGGCCCGACGGGCACCTTCAATACAGGCGGAGTGCTTGATGACTTCAACCCACGGGCACGCATCCACCAGCCGCCGCACCAGGCCGAAGTAGCTCCCAGGCATGGCCTCCTTAGGCCACAGCCGAACTATGAGGCCCTTCATGGCCTGTTCGGCCACCTTGTGGAGCTCGACCAGCTGCTTCAGCTGGTCGCTAAGGGGCACCGGATGTCCGGCCTCAGCATACTGAGACCAGAAGACCTTCTCCGTCGAGCTCCCCTCCTCGGCCCTGTAGAAAGCGGCAGCATCGGACACGCTGCGAGGCAGATCTGCGAACGCTCCTGGAGAGCTCCGAATTCGGGTAAGTGATATGTAATTCACACTCACATGCTTACTTTGCATGAAAAACGCCTTACCCGCCGCTATTTTCTTCAACGCCTCGACTTCCTGGAGGGCCTTATAGGCTTCGGCCTTAGCGGCTTTGGCACTCTCAAGAGCCGTCGCAAGCTCGGACTCTCGAGTCTTCGAGTCACGCTCCAAACTCTCATGTTTTTCCATGAGAGCCTGGAGCTCTTGCTGTACCTCCGCCACCCGCGCCTCCTGCTTCTCTCGCTCGGTGCGTTCCGCGGCCACATTACGTTCGGCCGCGGACACCGCCTCCTTCAGGGTCGCCACCTCGTTAGTGGCCCCTGCAATACCCATGTTATCCTTGTCATTCTTCTTGCAACCAAAATCCTTTCCTGTAAGGTACAATTTTACTAAGGTGTTACTCACCTTCCTTGTCCTCGAGCTGCTTCTTGGCACGGCCGAGCTCGTTCTCGGACCGCTCGAGGCTTTGCTTCAAAGTATTGACCTCCGCAGTCAGTGCGGCAGAGGTCAGCAGCGCAGCCTGCAATCCCATATTGACATATTTTTTGTGACTCTTGTGTATATCTTTTTAGATCCTCAGTCCGGCTTTTCTTTCCGAACACCGAACCGAGCATCAGGGGCTACTGTCTATGCGGTACTATTTTACATATATCAAAATTCTTACCTCAAAGCCTGTTAGAAGGCTGCTGCAGGCTTCGGTCAGCCCACTCTTGGCGAGCTGAACCTTCTGAATCACCGCACTCATAACAGTGCGGTGTTCCTCTTCGATGGAGGCGCCATTGAGCGCCTCCAGCAAGCTATCCGGCGCCTCCGGTTGGGCGGAGGCTGCCGGCGTCACGGTCTTGCCCTTCTTACGAAGGGGCCGCCCGCCGGACTCCGGAGCCACTATGGGTTCCGGGGCCGAGTCCGGTGCAAAGTTCGGGAGGTTGTCCTGCGACACCTCCGGGGCCTCCTCCTCCTGGCGGGTCCCTTCCCGGGATCCCACCTCGGCATCGTCCGCATCACGGGGGGTGGAGGCGGTCGGAAGAGAATCCATATCCGACGCACCTAAGGACCCGCTCGACGAAGCGGGAAGATCATCCTTGGGCGGACTGCAGGGTTGTATGCGGCATTAGAAAGACATTGTGTGGCAAAAAAGAAAAACCATGAAGTTATTCGGGAGTCCGGATACTTACGATCTCGCCAGGGGCTTGGCCCTTGGAGGCCAGTCCTCGTCGTCGTCACTGGCGTTGGCAGAGCAGTCCGGGGAAAGAGTTTTTCCCTTCTTGGACCCTTCGGCCTCCCTCGTCGGAGAGGCCTTCCTTTTCTTCCCTCCCCCCGCTGGGGGAGAGGCTTTCTTTTTCTCCTCCTCGCCTTTGTGGGAGGAGTCTGCCTCGGAGTCATCATCCGATAGCACCTGAAAACGGGAACTCTTCCGAGTGCCCGTGGCCTTCTTCTTGGCCTTCTTCTCCGGCACCACATGGGGTGCCGGAGCCAGCAGCCCCGTCAAGCGGGCGTCCGCTAGGTCCTCTGGCAATGGGGCCGGACAGATAGCCTGTCCGGCCTTCTTCAGCCAGCCCTGTCAAAGGAGAGGGAGTTTAGATCCCGCATAGAGTCAAACTATGGCAAACAAGCGTCCCGTAAAGGACAAAATCACTTACCTCGTCAGCCGAACGCTGCGAGCTGAATCCACGATCTTCGGTAGCGGATGTGGGAGCCTCGGCGCCCTTGAACAGCACCTTCCAGACATCTTCGTACGTAGTGTCAAAGAGCCCGCTCAAAGTCTGGTGCTACGCCGGATCGAACTCCCACGTGTTGAAGCCCCGTCGTTGGCACGGGAGGATCCGGCGGACGAGCATGACCTGGACTACGTTGACAAGCTTGAGCTTCTTGTCCACTAGCTTTTGGACGCAGGCTTGGAGTCCGGTCAGCTCCTCCGAATCACCCCATGTCCGGCCGCTCTCTTTCCAGGAGGTGAGCCGTGTGGGGATGCCAGATCTGAATTCGGGGGCCGCTGCCCATTCAGGGTCACGTGGCTCGGTGATGTAGAACCACCCCGATTGCCACCCCTTGATGGTTTCCACAAAAGTGCCTTCAAGCCAAGTAACGTGGGACATCCTGCCCACCATGGCGCCTCCGCACTCCGCTTGGCTGCCCTTCACAACCTTCGGCTTGACACTGAAGGTCTTGAGCCACAAGCCGAAGTGGGGCTGGATGCAGAGGAAGGCCTCACACACGACGATAAACGTCGAGATGTTGAGGATGAAATTCGGGGCCAGATCATGGAAATCCAGGCCGTAGTAGAACATGAGCCCCCGGACAAAGGGATGGAGTGGGAAGCCCAGTCCGCGGAGGAAATGGGGAAGAAATACTACCCTCTCATGGGGCCTGGGGGTGGGGATGAGCTCTCCCTCATCGGGGAGCCGGTGCGCGATGTTGCTGGACAAATATCCGGCGCTGCGCAGCTTCTGGATCTGCCCCTCCGTGACGGAGGAGGCCATCCACTTGCCTCCCGCTCCGGACATAGTTGGAGGAGGTTGAGGTGAGATGTGCGGACTTAGGCGCTGGAGCTCGAGTTCACGGAGATGGATAAGCCAAGGAGGAAGAAGGCACAGGTAAAAGGGTTGGATCTTTATCCCCTTATATGGGCGGACACAAACATGCGTCCCCACCGGCCTGATAAAACTTGCTTATCCCCCAAGTGCCGCAATCAATGGTGCGGTTGGGTTACCCACATCCGTATTGATGGGAATCCCGAAATAAGGGGAACACGATCTCTGCTTCGACAAGACGTGCCAAGGAAACCACTTTGCTAAACGCGCTGAGGTGGTACAATAAAAACAATTTGAGTAAAGGCTTGGTAGTGGTGTGATGTCACACCACGAAATACGTCAGCAGATTGAACTTGTGTAAATGTTATTCCCTATACGGCGGTATATGGAATTTATTTTGCAGAGCCGGACACTATCCTGGTGTTCACAATCTTCTATAAATTATTCGGAGGAGGAACCCGCCTTGCAATGCCGAAGACAATATGCGCGCCGGACTCATCGTCATTGAAGCCTGGTTCGGGGGCTACTGAGGGAGTCCTGGACTAGGGGGTGTCCGGATAGCCGAACTATCATCATCGGCCGGACTCCAAGACTATGAAGATACAAGATTGAAGACTTCGTCCCGTGTCCGGATGGGACTTTCCTTGGCGTGGAAGGCAAGCTTGGCAATACGGATATGTAGATCTCCTACCATTGTAACCGACTCTATGTAACCCTAGCCCTCTCCGGTGTCTATATAAACCGGATGGCTTTAGTCTGTAGGACGAACAACAATCATACCATAGGCTAGCTTCTAGGGTTTAGCCTCCTTGATCTTGTGGTAGATCTACTCTTGTAACACACATCATCAATATTAATCAAGCAGGACGTAGGGTTTTACCTCCATCAAGAGGGCCCGAACCTGGGTAAAACATCGTGTCCCTTGTCTCCTGTTACCATCCGCCTAGACGCACAGTTCGGGACCCCCTACCTGAGATCCGCCGGTTTTGACACCGACATTGGTGCTTTCATTGAGAGTTCCTCTGTGTCATCACCGATAGGCTCGATGGCTTCTTCGATCATCAAAAACGACACAGTCCAGGGTGAGACCTTCCTCCCCGGACAGATCTTCGTATTCGGCGGCTTTGCACTGCGGGCCAACTCGCTTGGCCATCTGGAGCAGATCGAAAGCTACGCCCCTGGCCGTCAGGTCAGATTTGGAAGTTTGAACTTCACGGCTGACATCCGCGGGGACTTGATCTTCGATGGATTCGAGCCACAGCCAAGCGCGCCGCACTATCACGACGGGCATGATTTAGCTCTGCAGCCGGACAGTACCCTGGAGGCCGCACTCGAGCCTGCTCCGATCTTCAATTCGGAGCCGGCTGCGCAGATCAAGGACGGATGGCTAGACACCGCCTCGGGCAAAACATGATCAACACCAGAACTCTATTGGTGTTTGATTCATCACAATGTAACTCGATTATTGACTCTAGTGCAAGTGGGAGACTGTTGGAAATATGCCCTAGAGGCAATAATAAAAGGATTATTATTATATTTCTTTGTTCATGATAGTTGTCTTTTATTCATGCTATAATTGTATTATCCGGAAATCGTAATACATGTGTGAATACTTAGACCACAACATGTCCCTAGTGAGCCTCTAGTTGACTAGCTCGTTGATCAACAGATAGTCATGGTTTCATGACTATGGACATTTGGATGTCGTTGATAACGGGATCACATCATTGGGAGAATGATGTGATGGACAAGACCCAATCCTAAGCATAGCACAAGATCGTGTAGTTCGTTTTGCTAGAGCTTTTCCAATGTCAAGTATCTCTTCCTTAGACTATGAGATCGTGTAACTCCCGGATACCGTAGGAGTGCTTTGGGTGTACCAAACGTCACAACGTAACTGGGTGACTATAAAGGTGCACTACAGGTATCTCCGAAAGTGTCTGTTGGGTTGACACGGATCGAGACTGGGATTTGTCATTCCGTATAACGGAGAGGTATCACTGGGCCCACTCGGTAGTGCATCATCATAATGAGCTCAAAGTGAACAAGTGTCTGGTCACGGGATCATGCATTACGGTACGAGTAAAGTGACTTGCCGGCAACGAGATTGAACGAGGTATTGGGATACCGACGATCGAATCTCGGGCAAGTAACATACCGTCTGACAAAGGGAATAGTATACGGGGTTGCTTGAATCCTCGACATCGTGGCTCATCCGATGAGATCATTGAGGAGTATGTGGGGGCCAACATGGGTATCCAGATCCCGCTATTGGTTATTAACCGGAGAGCCGTCTCGGTCATGTCTGCATGTCTCCCGAACCCGTAGGGTCTACACACTTAAGGTTCGGTGACGCTAGGGTTGTATGAATATGAGTATGCAGCAAACCGAATGTTGTTCGGAGTCCCGGATGAGATCCCGGACGTCACAAGGAGTTCCGGAATGGTCCGGAGGTAAAGAATTATATATAGGAAGTGCTGTTTCGGCCATCGGGAAAGTTTCGGGGTCACCCGGTATTGTACCGGGACCACCGGAAGGGTCCCGGGGGTCCACCGGGTGGGGCCACCTATCCCGGAGGGCCCCGTGGGCTGAAGTAGGGAGGGAACCAGCCCCTGGTGGGCTGGTGCGCCCCCCACTTGGGCCCCCCTGCGCCTAGGGTTGGAAACCCTAGGGTGGGGGGGGGGGCGCACCACTTGCCTTGGGGGGCACTCCACCCCCTGGCCGCCGGCCCCCCTTGGGAGATTCAATCTCTAGGGCCGGCGCCCCCCTGGGGGCCTATATAAAGGAGGGGGGAGGGAGGGCAGCCGCACCGTGAGTCTTGGCGCCTCCCTCCCCCTGCTACACCTCTTCCTCCTCCCGCAGTTGCTTGGCGAGGCCCTGCCGGAGTCCTGCTGCATCCACCACCACGCCGTCATGCTGCTGGATCTTCATCAACCTCTCCTTCCCCCTTGCTGGATCAAGACGGAGGAGACGTCATGCTGACCGTACGTGTGTTGAACGCGGAGGTGCTGTCCGTTCGGCGCTAGGATCTTCGGTGATAGGATCACGACGAGAACGACTACCTCAACCCCGTTCTCTTGAACGCTTCCGCACGCGATCTACAAGTGGTATGTAGATGCATCTCTCTCTCTCGTTGCTAGATGAACTCATAGATGGATCTTGGTGAACGTAGGAATTTTTTTATTTTATGCAACGTTCCCCAAAAAAGGGGGCCAGGACCCATTCACACCACGCCGCACTACCCGGTCCGTTTGCTCTGGTGGAGCCAGGAAGACGAAGGCATCGGCTGCGGAAACGGTGTTGGTGAAAACCCTAGGGTTTGACTGCGATGATCTGGCGGTATCCGAGGACGCGCTAGGTCAGCTACGTACGGTCTTTGACTCGCCTTTACAGGAGCCGCAGTTGAGGGCTATAGTGGCCATCTTCGGGAAGGCAATACCGCTAAACCTAGCGGGAGAGACAGGGAGGGTCGAACCCCTTTTGGCGCAGTAGGGGCATTGACAGCCGTGGTGTTGGAGTCATCATTGCCTGATGTCGTGCAATGCCTTGGAGTTAGTGTGCTGGAATGTTAGAGGTCTTAACAATCCAGCCAAGAGGAAGGCTCTTAGAGGGTTCGTGGAGTCTGTCCATGCGGCGATCGTTTGTATTTTAGAAACTAAGTTAGAAGTGGTGGACAAGTATGTAATCTTGCAATGCATGGGACCTAATTATGATGGTTTCACCTTCTTACCAGCGTCGGAGACTAGAGGAGGTATTTTCGTGGCTTGGGACACCACGAGGGTTCGTCTGACGAACTATGTCAATGACTCTCATTGCATTACTGCGTATGTCTCGCCTACCGAGGGGACGCCATGGTGGTTAACAGTAGTATATGGGCCACAGGAGGACGATCAAAAGATTAGCTTCCTGAATGAGATATAGGAGAGGAGATCGCTTAGTCCCGGGCCGTGGCTTGTCATTGGTGACTTCAACCTTATTCTTTACGCGGCTGACAAGAACAACTCCAACTTGGATCGGAGAATGATGGGGAAGTTCAAACATTTTGTCGACATTAACGCGCTCAAGGAGCTTTTCTTGCATGGGCATAAATTCACTTGGAGCAATGAAAGGGAGACGCCCACCCTCACAAAGATCGATCGTGTGTTCGTATCCGTCGACTAGGAGATCGAGCACCCGGAGTGCCTGCTTCAAGCTTTATCCACCGAGTACTCGGATCATTGCCCTTTACACCTCACGCTTCAAGAGTCCATGCACATTAGGAGGAGGTTCCACTTCGAGAAGTTTTGGGTCAAAATGGAGGGTTTTCTTGAGGTAGTCAAAGAGGCGTGGACCTGTGATCCGAATATCACCGATCCTTTCATGCGGCTTGATATCTTGCTTCGTAACACGGCTAGAGCTCTTGCCACATGGGGTCAAAAGGAGATAGGAAATATCAAGCTGCAAATAGCCATCGCAAATATTGTCATCATGCAGTTCGACTGTGCTCAGGAGAATCGGAGGCTTACGGAGGAGGAGAGATGGCTTAGAAGAACCCTTAAGCAGCTTGTGCTAGGGTTGGCTTCCCTAGAAAGGACCGTTGATAGGCAAAGGTCGAGGATAACATGGCTACAAGAGGGGGATGCGAACACGCAGTTGTTTCACTTGGTGGCAAATGGGAGATGTATGAAGAATTACATCCCCTCTCTGCATATGGACGGTCGTATTATCACAGATCAGAAAGGAAAGGAGGAAGCCTTCTACAATTCTTACAAAGATCTGTTGGGCAAGGATGTGGCACGAGATTTCACCCTGGACTTGGAGGGATTAGGAGTCGATCACATTGATCTCTCTGAGCAGGACAGAGTGTTTACTGAGGACGAGGTTTGGGCTGTTATTAGGGACATGCCCTCGGATAAGGCACCTGGACCGGACGGGTTCATTGGATTGTTTTTTCAGAAAGCTTGGGATGTAATCAAGGTGGATCTCATTGCCGCGATTCACAAGCTTTTTGTTGGTAACGGAAGGGGTTTTGGGAGGTTAAACCAAGCTTTGATCACTCTTCTGCCAAAGTCTCCAGAAGCTTCCATTGTATTTGACTTCAGACCTATATGCCTTGTGCATAGCATGCCCA
Source organism: Triticum aestivum (assembly GCF_018294505.1). Taxonomy (NCBI): domain Eukaryota; kingdom Viridiplantae; phylum Streptophyta; class Magnoliopsida; order Poales; family Poaceae; genus Triticum; species Triticum aestivum. The sequence continues at coordinate 542,498,633 of NC_057804.1, read as the reverse complement.
AGATTGCATCCAAACTTTTGACCGCAAGGCTCAGACCGCGCATGGGAGAGCTAGTCCAGGCGAACCAGTCCGCCTTCATCAAGGGGAGATGCTTGCATGATAATTTTTTGCTAGTGAGGCAAATGGCACGCTCGATGCACCGAAGGAAAGCGAAAGGAGTACAGCTCAAGCTTGACATTACAAAAGCTTTTGACTCCCTGGCTTGGCCGTTTTTGTTTGAAGTGCTAAGATCTAAAGGTTTCTCGCAACGTTGGATATCATGGATCGCAATTCTGCTTACCACTGCTAGCTCAAGAGTGCTGGTAAACGGATGCACTGGCAACAAGTTCATGCACGCTAAAGGTTTGAGGCAAGGGGACTCGATTTCCCCTTTGCTTTTTGTTATTGCCATGGATGTTCTTACGACAATTATCATCAAGGCGCATGAGGCTTGAGTGATGAGCAGGATCAATGGATGTAGCCCGATGCAGCGCCTGTCTCTGTACGCGGATGACGTAGTACTATTCATCAAACCAACATGGCGAGATCTCTTGTTCGTTAAGGAAACCCTCACAATCTTTGGAGTGGCATCGGGGCTTAAAGTAAACTTCGCCAAATCAGCGGCAATCTTGATTCGAGCTGAGACGGAGGATGAAGAGCTTGTCAAGTCGGTACTACCCTGTAAGATCACCACATTTCCATGCAAGTACCTCGGTCTCTAGTTAAGCATCAAACAACTTAAGAGATCCGAGTGGCAGCCGATTGTGGATGCGGCCCTTCGCATATTGCCAGGATGGCAAAGGGGCTTGGTGACTAGACCTGGGAGGCTTATCGTCGTCAACCAAGTCATGAGGGCACGGGCCACACACCACCTTATGGTTGCAGAGGGGCCAAAATGGGCTTCGGAAAGGGTGGACAGAGGTTGCCGGGCTTTTTTCTGGGCCGGGACGGAGGAGGTGAATGGCGACAAGTGTGTGGTATCCTGGGCAAGGGTATGCAGGCCAAAACACTTGGGTGGCTTGGGCGTTATTGACTTATCTAAGCACGACATTGCTTTAAGATTACGATGGGAATGGCTTAGACGCACGGATGCTTCCAGGCCTTGGCAAGGGCTCAACTTGACCGCGGATAATAAGGTGGCCCAAGCTTTTGGAAGCCTGGTTAAATGGAAGGTCGGAGCGGGAGACAAAATCTTGTTTTGGAAAGATCGGTGGCTTCATGGCGCAACCATCGCTGAGCTAGCCCCCTTAGTTGTGGCCACAATCCGTACGCAGGTAGCCAACAAGAGGCTGGTACGTGATGCGGTGCACATGCATGCTTGGATGAACGACGTGGTGGGTGACCTATGCACGGAGGGCCTTACCCAGTTCATCGGACTTTGGGAGATCATATCGGAGGTTCAATTGGATGCTCAAACTGAGGATAGCCCCATTTGGGCTTGGAATGTGTCAGGAGTCTACACCGCATCATCCGCATACAAGATGCTTTGTGAGGGAGGAGTTAGATTTCACTCTTTTGGAGCAATTTGGAAATGTTGGGCGCCACTTGCGTGTAAAATCTTCATGTGGCTGGCTGTGCAATACTGATTGTGGACGTCGGATAGAAGGGCGAGACACGGTTTGCAAGACCAAACATCAAAATGCTACTTATGTGACCAAGAGGAAGACACGGTCGACCACATCTTGCAGCAATGTGTGTTCTCAAGGCAAGTATGGTACAATTGCATGACCAGGATGGGATTGAGGATGGAGTTTTGCCCAACATACGAGTCTCGCTTGGTGCAATGGTGGACGGATGCTAGGAAACACATACATAAGCAAACGCGAAAAGGATTTGACACATTCGTGATGCTCATCTGCTGGACACTTTGGAAGCAGAGGAACAAGAGAGTATTCGGATCGAGCCAAATCAAGAATGAATGGGAGACTGTGGACTTGATCTTCGATGATTTGAGGACCTGGGCTACGGCAGGAGCATTTGGAGGACGATCGACACCTGAGTAGTAGAGTAGCATTAGGAGTGGGGTGGAGGCTTGGTTGGGGTCGGTTTGTGATCTCCAACTAGCGCATTTGTAAAACTCTTGTAAATATTTTTCTCCCTTCTATAAAGCTAAGGTACGCCTTTGGCGTACCCTCGAAAAAAAAGAAGCAAGCATGTCGGTGCTAAGAAGCGAAATCATATAGTCCCAGAAGATAATTTCATCACAGAGAATATGACAGTTTGTTCCAAAAGTCAAAGTAAATTCACCATTTAAGAAAATGACTATTCCAGGCATGACAGTTATAGATTTTGCAACACAAATATGTCCTATGCATTGACAGCAAAATCAAATAGTTGTGACATTAAATCAAAGGCACACCTGAAGACAAAAAAATTGTATATATTTCTTTATAATATGACATGCTCAATTTTTTTGTGTGAACCTAGATTCAATTAACTTATTGCCGATTGGTGCATTATACTCATGTTTGATATTTTAATAAAGCACAACTCAGTTTCTACCATGTAATTGGAAAAGCACAAGAATCTAGAAGTAAGAATAGAAAGATAATAAAGAATAATTAACTCCAGGGCTTACCGTGGTCCGTTAATGGGCAAACAACGCTGGAGCGATTTTTGAATTAAATTTCAAGAACCGGAGGAGAAAAGTGCCGGCCGGCCGACATGAACGGCGCACGTCGACGGAGATTGCCAGAGGCGAGCTGGGTAGGGCACATCGCGCAGTCACGGTGGCGATAGTTTAACTCCCATCTCGAGGGTTTCGATTCTTTCCAGATGTCATTTTTTATCGGATGTAGTAGTAGGTGGCCTACCTAGTAATAACCACCAACGTGGCTGCTAATTAGATCGTCCCAAGAGAGAACGCCTATAGCGCGACCAACCGTTCTGCCCCAGAAAAATAGGATCGCACGAGGCGATCTAGGGAAGCGAGAGGGTTCCCTTCGCGCTGCCGGTGGTGACGTCGGTTCCCTCTCTCTTCGTCGGCCGCTCCGGCGGCGGGAGGGAGGGGGAACCTCTGGTCTGTTCGCTAGGTGTGTGTGTGTGGTAGGGTTAGGGTTGAGGGAGACGTTGCCGAGGCCGTTGCGGTGGTGTCGCGTCGGAATAAGTTTCTCCGGGCTCCGTTGGCGGTCAGGCGAGGCTTCTGCTTTTGTGGAGCCAGCGGGGTGGGGGATCCCCGGATATCGTCGAGGTCGCGGGCTATGGTGGCTGGAGGTCCATCGGCACTGGCCATTTGGGTCCTCAGATGGGCGATGGATGCAGGGAGACGAAGACCCTTCTTCTTCCTTGTCGGTATGTTTTGCTGCTGCTGTTCTTCTCCTCCCTCTGCGCTGATACTGGTGGGAGATCCTGCTTTGTCTGGGCGGATGGCCCGACCGCGGAACTGGACCAGTCGGATTACTCGAGTTCTCTTCCTTCCGGAAGGGACACTTTTCACGGTACTCAAAGCCAAAGATGGCGACGGCTATTGTAGGTGTGTTGGATTGATGTCCATGCCCTCTCAGTTCTGGTGTCAAGAAAGGAGGAAGCAGCGTGGCAACAATTGTATTGTGATCGAAGATGATGACCTGCTTGTGCCTGGTTGCAGATCCTTCTGCTGCAGGGGTGTTCTCTCAAGATTTAGGGATGATGACACAGGGCTCCAGAGATCTTCTTGTGTTATGGTTGTCTTAGGGTACTCTAGGTGTTCATGGTCCTTTGTGTTTGCGTTTTGTGCTTGTAAGGGTCAACTACTTTGTACTGTTGCGTGATTTGAATGAAAAAATTCTCAAAAAAAAACCACCAACGCAGCCATGCAGGCCTGCTGATACGTGACCAGGAACCCCTCTAGTGGGCTGAGAAGATGAGCTTTATTTCTTATATATGGGATTTGGAGGAAGGAGTGGGGGCAAAGGCCATGGGCTGAGTGAGGGTGCTGCATTATATCGCAGGCCTAGTACAAGTGGGTTCCAAAATCGAGTGGGGGCATTCACCCCCACAGTTTTTCACATGGATTCGCCCTTGATATCAACTGATATGTAATGATTTTCTTTTTCAAGCAAGAACCCAGATCTACTATAAATGCTTATAAAATGTATAAAGCACACTAAACTTTATGAAAATTACATCAAAGATCTTGCATCATCAAACGATCACTACCACTACTAGAACGATCCGCCAACGCCAAAACCCAAAAAATCTTTGTTCACGTGCCCGCCCCTAAAGACCACTGCCTCAGAGCTGTAGTCATCGCCATTGAGGCCTAAGGCCTTAAGTCAATTTGAAGCGCCTGGCATTAAATGCCATTGTGCGCGCACCGAGCACAGCGAGAGACCCTAAACCTCATCATCCTAGAAGAACGATATAAATCTATGCTAGAGCTCCATCGACTCAGCCCCGGTGAACGAACTCAAGAAAGATTAGAGCTCCATCGACTCTATCTCGGGAGGGCAATCACCAATCAGCTCTCGTCCCACGTCGCTCTCGCGAGCAGCGTCGGGTGAACCCTAGCCTCAACTCCGCGGCCGTGACAGTGTCCTGGACTAGGGGATACTCACCATGTCGTCTCCCGATCAGTTAGATTGGGCCGAGGACCCCCATGGCCGTATGCTCATGGGCCAGTTCGGACAGTTGCCGCATACAAGGAAGATTCCACAAGACTTGGTGATCAAGACAAGGACTCCTCCCCATCGGCGTATTCGGCTAGGACTCTTGTTATCATAGGCCTCTGGTACATTATATAAACCGAGGCTAGGATAGTCGATAGAGGATTATGACATTACTTATCATACCTCTAGGGTTTAGACCACAACATATGATCTCGAGGTAGATCAACTCTTGTAACCCCTATACTCATTATAGTCAATCAAGCAGCATGTAGGGTATTATCTCATCAAGAGAGCCCGAAGCTGGGTAAAATCCCGTATTCATGTTACCATTGATCCTAAGACACACAGCCTGGGACCCCCTACCCGAGATCCGACGGTTTTGACACCGACATTAGTGCTTTCATTGAGAGTTCCGCTGTGTGATCGGTTAAAGGATCAATGACTCGACTGCAGGTCAACTGCAACATCGGTTCCTTCGTCACCAGCTCGACTAGTCACCTTGGCTTGACCGAGGACTGCGCCCTATCTCCGATCGCCATATTCAGATGAGGGCCTTCATCAACATTAACTCCAATCTCTATCAAGATCATGGAGGAGTCATCCATGGAGCTCGGAGGCTCAACATCAACATTGCCCTCGGACGACCGTGCTATTTTTCTGGACAGCAAACTCGTATCCGCCGCCACCGCCTCCTCGAGTGTCGCCTAAACGATTGCTTCGGTGGAATTATGCGGAATTAAGTCTACAACAACCCTGCAAAAATTTCGTCGAGTTTCGATGGAGGAATCTCCGGCAATCTCCGATATACGGGAGCCCGGTTGAATCTGGACGAGAATCCGGACGAGTTTGGAGCGGGGTGTCCAACATCTAGGTAGGACATCCTTTGGAAGATCCAACCGTTGATCGGCTGCGGAATTCCCATATCTACCACCTACCAAAAATTCAGCTCGATCCGACCGTCCAAACTTCGGGAAACTTCCGATTAGTGCATCACTTTTTGGATCTGTTTTCTGCGCCAGAACGAATCCGACCCGAGTTCATCTTCTTTATGAACGGGATCTCAGACATCCTTTCTGAAGAAGTTTTCGTATGGGGTGTTGTGTTTTATTCTCAAACACATCCCACTAGTATTAAAAGTATTCTTACAGTACGAACTTCACCGTCGCGCCGGTGTCAAACCAGCCCGACAACATCACTCCACGGCGGCCGACCTGCGTTAGACACGTCGTCGCTTTGTTGAGCCGAGCTCAATTTCTTCGGATCATCATCTCGGCCAGCCGAACAATAGTTCGGCATCGCGAAGGATAAATCGTCACCAACATCGCCGCCCCACGGATTACACAGAGCGGGCACACCGACACCGCCGCACGGTCACTTAATCAAGCCAGCATTGACTGTGTCACAAGTTACGACCTGTGTCGGCATAGCCGCACTATTGCTTCTTCAAGCCGATGTTCATCACGCTGAACTACTTCAACACCTCGGCTAGACCGAGGACTTCGCCATCTCTTCACCAACTTACTTCAGAGACTTCGACGTCACCAGCCGACCAGCTTCATCACATTAGCTGGACCACGAGCTTCGTCATGGCGAGCCAACCTTTGCCAGGATCACCATGTCATCGCTTCATCACCCATCAGGCAATGGGTGTGCGGATTGAGTCCCAATTTTGGGAGTGACCTTTCTTCAGACTGCTATAGCAAATAAACCAGGTGCTATTAATCCCAGCAATTTTTGCTTGTTTGGGTTTATTTTTCCCAAAATTATTAATTTGCTTTGTTCTATCACCTATACACAGGCCTATCAAATGGTGGCCGCATTAACTACGGTCGCGTGATGGTTCGGTCAGTTTCCGTACATAGTTCGGCGAATGCCGTATCTGGAACTTGGACCGACCTGTGAATTCAGGCTTTACCACGCCTTTTCCACATCACGCCCTGCATCGACATTGACCTCGACGCTCAGGACATATCTCTTTCAATATTTACTTCACTTGTATTAAATAAGTAGAAGAATTTTTTTATATACATTATTATCTTTATTTGTCATTACCTTTGGTTTGCGCAATTTTATGTGTGCAGCCAATTGACTCCTCCTTCGACCGAATTGTGTTGTCGCCTTGGCGCGCCGACCTACTCCATTACCGCGGCTAGGGGCTTCATCTTCTCGGGGTGCCGAACTCTCTGCTCGGCCACCTCGGGACCAGCCTGGAGGTTGGAACCTTGTCCCGCATCAAGCTCGTACCGCGTCATCAATGCTGAACATATCAACCAGCTAAGTTGCTTTCATGCTAAAAAACTTTCAGTCTTAAATTTTGTTCGGTTTGAACAAGCATTATACTTTTTGGCATAAAGTTGTTTGTGACAAAGTTCCTTGTCAAAACTTTGTTTGTGATGCACATATTCAAATACCCCGTTTATTTGGGGGCTCCCTTGATAGAGCTTTTCCTCTTGCATATGATTATACTTGTACGGCTTCGTTCCTTGTTCATGTATTGCGCCACAATATGCACCATATTGACTTAAGTTGTTCCGTAAGCTGGGTTGCCTGGCTCTTGTGCTTACCCCTACGTTCCTGATTGTTCGGCTAGGGAGTAAAAGGAGCACCTCTGTGATTGTCACGACCGGGTCGTCCGAGCTCTGACCTCAGACTGGGTGAAGCCGAAAGCTAGCGCTCTTATAGTTTTCAATCATGGTCGGCACACAACAGAACTCATGAGTACAAAAAATCTTTTGCACAAGTCTCATAATAACAATGAGCAACCGAAGAAAGGTATCGGTGGGGGTACTATTTTCTTCGAAGATGCTTCTTACACTTCGTTAGTAATATAGCATAAGTTCCCTGAGCGCACTTTGTCTGTTACAGCCTTATGGCCTGATTGCCTGGTTATCGGAAACACCGTCGATATTCTTTACAGGGAGAGTACATAACACTTTTCGGTCCTTGACCGAAGAGGGAGAAGCAGACGGTCGGTTAAGACGCGTATAAAGTTCAGGTGGACACAGATATGATATAAGTACTTCGGTACATACAATCATTATACATAAAATTCTTTTACCCAAGTGACTTGGGGGCTCTTAAATTTATGTGAGTTGTTTTATAATAAGTGTTCTTCTTCCTAGTCGTTGCAAAGTCCTTTTTCTCTATCACTCCTTTTTTCGACGCGAGTGTGTGGTCCATAGCCGGATTTCCCTCTCAAAGCCGCTAAAGTTTGCTAAACTGGCCTAGCGAGAAGTACTCCGCCTTTGGGATAGGAGGTTGAAGCCGTAGGCTGACCCACTTGGAGTCTTGAGATAGGATGTGTCATGTTAAAGCACGACAGAAGCACAATTTTTCTCTAAGACCAATTTTCTGATTGGCACCGAACAATTAATCTAGTTCGGACGTCGAGTCTTTACTGACGTTTTTTTGGTTTTCCAAACCTATGGCACTTTTCAACTATTTGTGTGTTTTCCGCATAAGTCTCGCAGTGCAACGTCGGACACCTTTAGAGATTCGGCAAAAATTCTCGGATATTGCTATATATGCATCGGTTTCAAATTGTGTCTTCGGTCGATAGTTGGGTTGCACGGCTCCTGTGCTTGCCTCCTACATTCCGCTTTGTTCGATTAGGTGTGCAAAAGGAGAACCACTGTGATTGTGCTTCCAGCTCGCATGGTTAAACACCTCGGTGGAGAAAGCCGAAAACTGACTGTCACAATAAAGCATAAACTGGTCAGCGATCCGATGACTATGTTAAATGACGGGCCATTCATAACATTGGCCGAAGTGTTTACGGCTTGACCTCGACTGTCGCTGAACACTTAGCGGGGGGCTACTTGCTGGCCTCCCAACTTTAAGCTCCTATGACTAAGTGAAAGTTATAAAGCCCGCATATTTGATTGCCTCGTTTCCGCCAACACAACCGTCTTCGGGCACCGAGACGTCGGCTAAGGGTTTGTTTTGTTATCCCGGAAACACCCTGCATAGCATCTACAAGGGGGTAGAAGCCGACGATGGGCCACTTTTAGATTATAAATGGTTGCAACGGAAGTGAAAATTTGGGTTCATCTAGACCACAAAGTTTGGAAGCTTTTCCCGAACTAAATCCTCAGTATTTTCCTCCCACATTGATCGGAGCTGAGGTTTCATGATCATGCTTAGCATGACAACCCAAAGAAAGGAACCGATAGCGGGACTATTTTCTTTGGACGATGTTTCTTATGTTAAAACAATAATATAACATGTCTTTCTGCGTACCTTTGTTTATAAAACCGTATGGCCGGATTGCCTTGTTTGCCGTAAATCTTTCCCCTCATAAAAGCTTTATAAAGTGGGACAAACACTCCCTGGCTACTGGCCGAGGAGGTTGAAGCCGATGGCCGGTCAACAAAGTTTTGTACAATGCGGATCCGAGAATTGATGATGTAGAGTACTTGGATACATAGAATCATTACACATAATTTGTGATTTTACTTTGGATATCGATCCTTAATTCGGCCACCCATGCCCACATTAAGGCTCGGGGGCTATTGGGATTCATGCTTATTATTTATAAATATTAAAGGGGTACATTGATCCACTGATTTGGTGTCGCCACCCGACCAGTGTCTCGGGGGCTACTGCATTGCCTGTCCAATGCAGAAAATTTAAAGTGCAATATAGTTTTCGAGGAGATTATTATCCTCAGGTTGGTCGGTCGCACCCAACCCGAGTCTCGAGGACTTTGCACACCGTGTTTCTATTCCTATGTATGCTGCCGAGCTAGGAGTTGATCCTCAGGCCGATTTCGCGCATCGACCTGAGTCACAGGGGCAACTAGGATCAACGGTTTCATGTTTTCCTTCAGGTGCATCTCGGGTTTTAGACCGACGCACACACCTTGTGGGCTACTGGCTATATATCTCGGCAGAGAATAAATTGCACCAATCAAAAAATCAGCCTGCAGTAAGGGGTGGTGCACCACCTCGGAAGCAGTCCGGCATTAAGCTCGGGCGCCAGTGGCTGGCTCCATAGAGGGCATTTCCGGCATTAAGCTCGGCTAAACTCCTTCAACTTTTTGAACCCAGATGATCTATGACATCTCGGATATAGTCCGGTGTTGGAGCTCGGATACAGTCCGGCGTTGGAGCTTGGACACAGTCCGCCGTTAGAGCTTGGATACATTCCGGCGTTGGAGCTCGGAAGCAGTCCGGCGTTGGTGCTTGGCTGCAAAAGATACCTTGAATGCAATCCGGCGTTGGAGCTCGGACACAAGAGGACACTGTCGCCCGGGAATAACTTCAAACTTGAGGTGTGGCATAATAACAACAAGGCGCTGATAAAGGCCGGAAACTTAAAGGGGCTCCTCGGATGCCCGACATATAAACTCTTCGGATTTACTTCGCGATCCTTGAGATCGAAGATGAGAAGATTTGTTGAACCAGTTTTCAAGACCGACGACCGAAGATGAAGAACAATTCAGAAGAATCAAGGAGCGTCCCCAACTTGAAGACCGGTTCAGGGGGCTACTGACGGTGTCCTGGAGTAGGGGGTACTCACCACGTCGTCTCCCGATCAGTTAGATTGGGCCAAGGACCCCCATGGCCGTATACTCATGGGCCAGTTCGGACAGTTGCCGCATACAAGGAAGATTCCACAAGACTTGGTGATCAAGACAAGGACTCCTCCCCGCCGGCGTATTCGGCTAGGACTCTTGTTATCCTCGGCCTCTGGTACATTATATAAACCGAGGCTAGGCTAGTCGATAGAGGATTATGACATTACTTATCATACCTCTAGGGTTACACAACATATGATCCCGAGGTAGATCAACTCTTGTAACACCTATACTCATTATAGTCAAGCAAGCAGCATGTAGGGTATTATCTCATCAAGAGATCCCGAAGTTGGTAAAATCCCGTGTTCATGTTACCATTGATCCTAAGACGCACAGCCTGGGACCCCCTACCCGAGATCTGACGGTTTTGACACCGGCAGCCGCCTCCTCCAACCTCCCTTCCCCTGCCGCCACCGGAGGGCGCCGCCGGGCGAAGCCCGTGGGCGTCGGTGGCTGATGTGTACTACACAACCTTCTTCTTGTAGACGTTGTTGGGCCTGCAAGTGCACAGGTTTGTAGGACAGTAGCAAATTTCCCTCAAGTGGATGACATAAGGTTTATCAATCCGTAGGAGGGGTAGGATGAAGATGGTCTCTCTCAAACAACCCTGCAACCAAATAACAAAGAGTCTCTTGTGTCCCCAACACACCCAATACAATGGTAAATTGTATAGGTGCGCTAGTTCGACGAAGATATGGTGATACAAGTGCAATATGGAAGGTAGATAAAGGTATTTATAATCTGAAATAATAAAAAGAGAAAGGTAGCAAGTGATAAAAGTGAGCGTAAATGGTATTGCAATGGTAGGAAACAAGGCCAAAGGTTCATACTTTCACTAGTGCAAGTTCTCTCAACAATAATAACATAGATAGATCATATAACAATCCCTCAACATGCAACAAAGAGTCACTCCAAAGCCACTAATAGCGGAGAACAAACGAAGAGATTATGGTAGGGTACGAAACCACCTCAAAGTTATTCTTTCGGATCAATCTATTCAAGAGTTCGTACTAGAATAACACCTTAAGACACAAATCAACCAAAACCCTAATGTCACCTAGATACTCCATTGTCACCTCAAGTATCCGTGGGCATGATTATACGATATGCATCACACAATCTCAGATTCATCTATTCAACCAACATAAAGTACTTCAAAGAGTGTCCCCAAGTTTCTACCGGAGAGTCAAGAACGTGTGCCAACCCCTATGCATAGGTTCATGGGCGGAACCCGCAAGTTGGTCACCAAAACATACATCAAGTGGCACATGATATCCCATTGTCACCATAGATAAGCACGGCAAGACATACATCAAGTGTTCTCATCAAAGACTCAATCCGACAAGATAACTTCAAAGGGAAAACTCAATTCATCACAAGAGAGTAGAGGGGGAGAAACATCATAAGATCCAACTACAATAGCAAAGCTTGGGATACATCAAGATCGTGCCATAGAGGGAACACGAGAGAGAACACGAGAGAGAGAGAGAGATCAAACACATAGCTACTAGTACATACCCTCAGCCTCGAGGGTGAACTACTCCCTCCTCGTCATGGATAGCGCTGGGATGATGAAGATGGCCACTGGTGATGGATCCCCCCCTCCGGCAGGGTGCCGGGAAGGGCTCCCGAGAGGTTTTTGGTGGCTACAGAGGCTTGCGGCGGTGGAACTCTCAGTCTATCTTGATATTCGATGTTTTTAGGGTACGTAGGCTTATAAAGGCGAAATAAGTCGGTCGGGAGGTGCTCGAGGGGCCCACGAGACAGGAGGGCGCGCCTAGTAGGGGGGGCTCCTATCTCCTGGCCTCCTCAAGGATCTTCTGACGTAAACTACAAGTCTCCAGGATGATATTCTTCCCAAAAATAACGTTGCCGAAGGTTTCATTCCATTTGGACTCCGTTTGATATTCCTTTTCTTCGAAATACTGAAACAGGCAATAAAACAACAATATGGGCTGGGCCTCCGGTTAATAGGTTAGTCCCAAAAGTAATATAAAAGTGTATAATAAAGCCCATAATCATTCAAAACAGATAATAAAATAGCATGAATGCTTCATAATTATAGATACGTTGGAGACGTATCAGCATCCCCAGGCTTAATTCCTGCTCGTCCTAGAGTAGGTAAATGATAAAGAAAGAATTTATGAAGTGTGAATGCTAGAGGTGCACAAGTTTGATCAATGATAATTTCAATCACCTTTACTAGCATCAATATATGTCATAACAATAGTTCATCTCATAAAACTTTTCATGAACTAGTAACAAGCAATTCACATGTTAAAGCATAGACCATAAACTTTCTTGAAAACTAGCAAACTTCATTCTTAGTCATCAAACAATTGCAATTCATCTTACTTTCAGGAAGAGTCTATGTCAGAGCTTTGATTTAGCAAACTTCACATACTCAACTATGATATAGTCTTCTACAATCGCTAACACTCACGCAATACTTGTGGTTATGAAGTTTTAATCAGACACAGAGAAATATTGGGGCTTATAATGTTGCCTCCAAACATATTCACCTTTGGGTGATGTCAACAATTATAGTTCATGCTAACGTACATCCAATTGGATATATATATCAGGATCACCATAACACAAAGTGCTTGCCAAAGGATAAAATGAAAAAGGGAAAGGTGAAGATCACCTTGACTCTTGCATAAAGTAAAAGACATAAAGTAAAAGATACGCCCTTCGTAGAGGGGAAGCAGAGATTGCCGCTTTTAGGATTGGATACAAAAAATCTTAATGCTAAAGGACGTCACTTTATATTGCCCCTTGTATATGGACCTTTATTATGCAGTCCGTCGCTTTTATTGCTTCCATAACAAGATCGTACAAAGCTTATTTTCTCCACACTAATAAGTCATGCATATTTAGAGAACAATTTTTATTGCTTGCACCGATGACAACTTACTTGAAGGATCTTACTCAATCCATAGGTAGGTATGGTGGACTCTCATGGCAAAACTGGGTTTAAGGGTATTTGGAAGCACAAGTAGTATCTCTACTTGGTGCTAGGAATTTTGGCTAGCATGAGGGGGAAAGGCAAGCTCATCATGTTTGAATGATCCATGAAAATATACTTTAACTGAGACGCGAGAAAACATAACCCATTACGTTGTCTTCCTTGTCCAACATCAACTCTTTAGCATGTCATACTTGATGAGTGGTCACAATTATAAAAGATGTCTATGATAATATATTTATATGTGAAATCTCTCTTCCTTCAATATTCTTTCATGAATTGTTCAAATGACGAATACAATGCTTGCTAACCGTCAATAAATTTACAACCTCTACTTCTTGGATGTGAAGTCATTACTCCCCAAGGGATAAGCAAATGAAACATATATAATTTCAGATTTATGACATTCAATTCATTCAACCATTTACTCATAGGATATAAGAGAAGCACACGAGTAAATGAAAAATACTCCAAAAAGATATAAGTGAAGATCAATGAGTAGTTAAATAATTATGTAACTATGTGAAGACTCTCTCTCAATAAAGAATTTCAGATCTTGGTATTGTATTCAAACAGCATGCAAAACAAAATAAAATGACATTGCAAGCATAGCACAACTCATGTGAAGAAGCAAAAACTTAGGTTCAACCGATACTAACCGATAGTTGTTGAAGAAGAAAGGTGGGATGCCTAACGGGGCATCCCCAAGCTTAGATGCTTGAGACTTCTTGAAATATTATCTTGGGGTGCCTTGGGCATCCCCAAGCTTGAGCTTTTGTGTCTCCTTAACTCCTCTTATTGTTGGAGATCGTTGCAGAAAATAAAAAATTTCTACGCATCACCGAGATCAATCTATGGAGTCATCTAGCAACGAGAGAGATAGGAGTGCATCTACATACCGTTGTAGATCGCGAGCGGAAGCGTTCAAGAGAACGGGGTTGATGGAGTCGTACTCGTCGTGATCCAAATCACCGAAGATCCTAGTGCCGAACGAACGGCACCTCTGCGTTCAACACACGTACGGAGCGGAGACATCTCCCGCACCTTGATCCAGCAAGGAGGAGGGAGAGGTTGAGGAAGAGAGCTCCAACAGCAGCACGGCGGCGTGGTGGTGTTGGAGAGGCAGCACTCCGGCAGGGCTTCGACAAGCTTCTGCGGAGGAGGAGAGGTGTTGGGGAGGGGAGGGGCTGCGCCTTGGAGGTGTGTGTGTAGCCCTCCCCTCGCCCCTATATTTATAGGGGGAGGAGGAAGGGGCAGGCCCCCTCTAGATGAGATCTAGAGGGGGGGGGCGGCCAAGGGGGGGAACTTGCCCCCCAAGCAAGGGGGGCGCCCCCCTTAGGGTTTCCCCCCAACCCTAGGCGCATGGGCCCAAGGGGGAATGCGCCCAGCCCACTAGGGGCTGGTTCCCTTCCTTCCACGGCCCATGAGGCCCTCCGGGAGAGGTGGCCCCTCCCGGTGGACCCCCGGAACCCATCCGGTGGCCCCGGTACAATACCAGTATGACCCTGAAACTTTCCGGTGACCGTATTACAACTTCCCATATATAAATCTTCACCTCCGGACCATTCCGGAACTCCTCGTGACATCCGGGATCTCATCCGGGACTCCGAACAACATTCGGTAATCACATACAAGTCTTCCTAATAACCCTAGCATCACCGAACCTTAAGTGTGTAGACCCTACGAGTTCGAGAATCATGCAGACATGACCGAGACAGCTCTCCGGCCAATAACCAACAGCGGGATCTGGATACCCATGTTGGTTCCCACATGTTCCACGATGATCTCATCGGATGAACCACGATGTCGAGGATTCAAGTAATCCCGTATACAATTCCCTTTTTCAATTGGTACGTTACTTGCCGAGATTCGATCGTCGGTATCCCAATACCTCGTTCAATCTCGTTACCGGCAAGTCACTTTACTCGTTACGTAATGCATGATCTCGTGACCAACCACTTGGTCACATTGAGCTCATTATGATGATGCATTACCGAGTGGGCCCAGAGATACCTCTCCGTCATACGGAGTGACAAATCCCAGTCTCGATTCGTGCCAACCCAACAGACACTTTCGGAGATACCTGTAGTGTGCCTTTATAGTCACCCAGTTAAAGCACTCCTACGGTATCCGGGAGTTACACAATCTCATGGTCTAAGAAACTGATACTTGACATTAGAAAAGCTCTTAGCAAACGAACTACACGATCTTGTGCTATGCTTAGGATTGGGTCTTGTCCATCACATCATTCTCCTAATGATGTGATCCCGTTATCAATGACATCCAATGTCCATAGTCAGGAAACCATGACTATCTGTTGATCAACGAGCTAGTCAACTAGAGGCTCACTAGGGACATGTTGTGGTCTATGTATTCACACATGTATCACTGTTTCCGGTTAATACAATTATAGCATGAACAATAGACAATTATCATGAACAAGGAAATATAATAATAATCATTTTATTATTGCCTCTAGGGCATATTTCCAACAGTCTCCCACTTGCACTAGAGTAAATAATCTAGTTACACTTTGATGAATCGAACACCCATAGAGTTCTGGTGTTGATCATGTTTTGCTCGCGGAAGAGGTTTAGTCAACGGATCTGCGACATTCAGATCTGTATGCACTTTGCAAATATCTATGTCTCCATCTTGAACATTTTCACGAATGGAGTTGAAGCGACGCTTGATGTGCCTGGTCTTCTTGTGAAACCTGGGCTCCTTGGCAAGGGCAATAGCTCCAGTGTTGTCACAGAAGAGAGTGATCGGCCCCGACGCATTGGGTATAACTCCTAGGTCGGTGATGAACTCCTTCATCCAGATTGCTTCATGCGCTGCCTCCGAGGCTGCCATGTACTCCGCTTCACATGTAGATCCCGCCACGACGCTCTGCTTGCTGCTGCACCAGCTTACTGCCCCACCATTCAAAATATACACGTATCCGGTTTGTGACTTAGAGTCATCCAGATCTGTGTCGAAGCTAGCATCGACATAACCCTTTACGACGAGCTCTTCGTCACCTCCATAAACGAGAAACATATCCTTAGTCCTTTTCAGGTACTTCAGGATATTCTTGACCGTTGTCCAGTGTTCCATGCCGGGATTACTTTGGTGTCTTGCAACCAAACTTACGGCAAGGTTTACATCAGGTCTGGTACACAGCATGGCATACATAATAGACCCTATGGCCGAGGCATAGGGGATGACACTCATCTTTTCTTTATCTTCTGCCGTGGTCGGGGATTGAGCTGAGCTCAATTTCACACCTTGCAACACAGGCAAGAACCCCTTCTTGGACTGGTCCATATTGAACTTCTTCAATATCTTGTCAAGGTATGTGCTTTGTGAAAGACCTATGAGGCGTCTCGATCTATCTCTATAGATCTTGATGCCTAATATATAAGCAGCTTCTCCAAGGTCCTTCATTGAAAAACACTTATTCAAGTAGGCCTTTATGCTGTCCAAAAGTCCTATATCATTTCCCATCAAAAGTATGTCATCCACATATAATATGAGAAATGCTACAGAGCTCCCACTCACTTTCTTGTAAACGCATGCTTCTCCATAAGTCTGCATAAACCCAAACGCTTTGATCATCTCATCAAAGCGAATGTTCCAACTCCGAGATACTTGCACCAGCCCATAAATGGATCGCTGGAGCTTGCATACCTTGTTAGCATTCTTAGGATCGACAAAACCTTCTGGCTGCATCATATACAGTTCTTCCTTAGGATAGCCGTTAAGGAATGCCGTTTTGATGTCCATTTGCCATATCTCATAATCATAGTATGCGACAATTGCTAACATGATTCGGACGGACTTCAGCTTCGCTACGGGAGAGAAAGTCTCATCGTAGTCAACCCCTTGAACTTGTCGATAACCCTTAGCAACAAGTCGAGCTTTATAGATGGTAACATTACCATCTGCATCCGTCTTCTTCTTAAAGATCCATTTATTTTCTATCGCTCGCCGATCATCGGGCAAGTCTGTCAAAGTCCATACTTTGTTTTCATACATGGATCCTATCTCGGATTTCATGGCTTCAAGCCATTTGTTGGAATCTGGGCCCGCCATCGCTTCTTCATAGTTCGAAGGTTCACCGTTGTCTAATAACATGATTTCCAGGATAGGGTTGACATACCACTCTGGTGTGGAACGTGTCCTTGTGGACCTACGAAGTTCAGTAGTAACTTGATCCGAAGTACCTTGATCATCATCATTAATTTCCTCTCTAGTCGGTGTAGGCACCACAGGAACATCTTCCTGAGCTGCGCTGCTTACCGGTTCAAGAGGTAGTACTTCATCAAGTTCCACTTTCCTCCCACTTACTTCTTTCGAGAGAAACTCTTTCTCCAAAAAGGACCCGTTCTTAGCAACAAAGATCCTGCCTTCGGATTGAGGTAGAAGGTATACCCAATGGTTTCCTTAGGGTATCCTATGAAGACGCATTTTTCCGACTTGGGTTCGAGCTTTTCAGGTTGAAGTTTCTTGACATAAGCATCACATCCCCAAACTTTTAGAAATGACGGCTTAGGTTTCTTTCCAAACCATAATTCATACGGTGTCGTCTCAACAGATTTAGACGGTGCCCTATTTAAAGTGAATGTAGCTGTCTCTAAAGCGTATCCCCAAAATGATAGCGGTAAATCGGTAAGAGACATCATAGACCGCACCATATCCAATAGAGTGCGATTACGACGTCCAGACACACCGTTACGCTGAGGTGTTCCAGGTGGCGTGAGTTGTGAAACAATTCCACATTTCCTCAAGTGCGTACCAAACTCGTGACTTAAATATTCTCCCCCATGATCTGATCGTAAGAATTTTATTTTTCTGTCACGTTGATTCTCTACCTCATTCTGAAATTCCTTGAACTTTTCAAAGGTCTCAGACTTGTGTTTCATCAAGTAAACATACCCATATCTACTCAAGTCATCAGTGAGGGTGAGAACATAACGATAGCCACCGCGAGCCTCAACGCTCATTGGACCGCACACATCAGTATGTATAATTTCCAATAAGTTGGTTGCTCGCTCCATTGTTCCGGAGAACGGAGTCTTGGTCATTTTACCCATGAGGCATGGTTCGCACGTGTCAAATGATTCGAAATCAAGAGACTCCAAAAGTCCATCTGTATGGAGCTTCTTCATGCGTTTGACACCAATGTGACCAAGGCGGCAGTGCCACAGATATGTGGACTATCATTATCAATCTTACATCTTTTGGTATTCACACTATGAATATGTGTAACATCACGTTCGAGATTCATTAAGAATAAACCATTGACCAGCGGGGCATGACCATAAAACATATCTCTCATATAAATAGAACAACCATTATTCTCGGATTTAAATGAGTAGCCATCTCGTATTAAACGAGATCCA
Source organism: Triticum aestivum (assembly GCF_018294505.1). Lineage (NCBI taxonomy): Eukaryota > Viridiplantae > Streptophyta > Magnoliopsida > Poales > Poaceae > Triticum > Triticum aestivum. The sequence continues at coordinate 542,480,135 of NC_057804.1, read as the reverse complement.
GATACAATGTTCATGCTCAAAGCTGGCACTAAATAACAATTATTGAGGTTTAAAACTAATCCCGTAGGTAAATGTAGAGGTAGCGTGCCGACGGCGATCACATCGACCTTGGAACCATTCCTGACGCGCATCGTCACCTCGTCCTTCGCTAGTCTCTGTTTATTCCGCAGCTCCTATTTTGAGTTACAAATATGAGCAACCGCACCGGTATCAAATACCCAGGATCTACTACGAGTACTGGTAAGGTACACATCAATTACATGTATATCACATATACCTTTGGTGTTGCCGGCCTTGTTGTCCGCTAAGTACTTGGGGTAGTTCCGCTTCTAGTGTCCGCTTCCCTTGCAATAAAAGCACTCAATCTTAGGTTTGGGTCCATGCTTTGGCTTCTTCCCGGCAACTGGCTTACCGGACGCGACAACTCCCTTGCCGTCCTTCTTGAAGTTCTTTTTACCCTTGCCTTTCTTGAAACTAGTGGTTTTATTGACCATCAACACTTGATGTTCCTTTTTGATTTCTACCTCCGCTGATTTCAGCATTGAAAATACCTCAGGAATAGTTATCACCATCCCCTGCATATTGTAGTTCATCACAAAGCTCTTGTAGCTAGGTGGGAGCGACTGAAGGATTCTGTCAATGACCGCGTCATCTGGGAGGTTAACTCCCAGCTGAGACAAGAGGTTGTGCAACCCAGACATTTTGAGTATGTGCTCACTGACAGAACTATTCTCCTCCATCTTACAAGTGTAGAACTTGTCGAGACTTCATATCTCTCGACCCGGGCATGAGCTTGGAAAGCCATTTTCAGCTCTTGGAACATCTCATATGCTCCGTGCTGCTCAAAACGCTTTTGGAGCCCCGGTTCTAAGCTGTAAAACATGTCGCACTAAACCAGGGAGTAATCATCACTACGCGACTGCCAGGCATTCATAACGTCTTGAGTTGCTAGGAAAACGGGTGCTTCACCTAGCGGTGCATCTAGGACATATGCTCTTTTGGCAGCTATGAGAATGATCCTCAAGTTCCGGACCCAGTCCGTATAGTTGCTGCCATCGTCTTTCAGCTTGGTTTTCTCTAGGAACGCGTTGAAGTTGAAGGCAACATTAGCGTGGGCCATTTGATCTACAAGACATATTGCAAAAGTTTTAGACTAAGTTCATCTAATCAAATTATTTAATGAACTCCCACTCAGATAGACATCCCTCTAGTCATCTAAGTGATCCATGATCCGAGTCAACTAGGCCGTGTCCGATCATCACGTGAGACGGACTAGTCATCATCGGTGAACATCTTCATGTTGATCGTATCTTCTATACGACTCATGCTCGACCTTTCGGTCTCTTGTGTTCCGAGGCCATGTCTGTACATGCTAGGCTCGTCAAGTCAACCTAAGTGTTTTGCATGTGTAAATCTGGCTTACACCCGTTGTATGCGAATGTTAGGATCTATCACACCCGATCATCACGTGGTGCTTCGAAACAACGAACTTTCGCAGCGGCGCACAGTTAGGGGGAACACTTTCTTGAAATTGTTATGAGGGATCATCTTATTTACTACCGTCGCTCTAAGCAAATAAGATGCAAAAACATGATAAACATCACATGCAATCAAATAGTGACATGATATGGCCAATGTCATATTGCTCCTTTGATCTCCATCTTTGGGGCGCCATGATCATCTTTGTCACTGGCATGACACCATGATCTCCATCATCATGATATCCATCATCGTGTCTCCATGAAGTTGTTCGCCAACTATTACTTCTACTACTATGGCTAACGGTTTAGCAAAGAAGTAAAGTAATTACATGGCGTTATTCAGTGACACGCAGGTCATACAATAAATAAAGACAACTCCTGTGGCTCCTTTCGGTTGTCATACACATCGACATGCAAGTCGTGATTCCTATTACAAGAACATGATCAATCTCATACATCACATATATTTCATTCATCACATCCTTTTGGCCATATCACATCACAAGGCATATGCTGCAAAAACAAGTTAGACGTCCTCTAATTGTTGTTGCAAGTTTTTACGTGGCTGCTATAGGGTTCTAGCAAGAACGTTTCTTACCTATGCCAAAACCACAACGTGATATGCCAATTTCTATTTACCCTTCATAAGGACCCTTTTCGTCGAATCCGATCCGACTAAAGTGGGAGAGACAGACACCCGCTAGCCACCTTATGCAACTAGTGCATGTCAGTCGGTGGAACCTGTCTCACGTAAGTGTACGTGTAAGGTCGGTCCGGGCCGCTTCATCCCATGATGCCGCTGAAACAAGATAAGACTAGTAGTGGCAAGTAAATTGACAAAATCTACGCCCACAACAAAATTGTGTTCTACTCGTGGATGGAAACTACGAATAGACCTAGCTCATGATGCCACTGTTGGAGATCGTTGCAGAAAATAAATAAATTCTACGCATCACCAAGATCAATCTATGGAGTCATCTAGCAACGAGAGAGATAGGAGTGCATCTACATACCCTTGTAGATCACGAGCGGAAGCGTTCAAGAGAACAGGGTTGATGGAGTCGTACTCGTCGTGATCCAAATCACCGAAGATCCTAGTGCCGAACGGACGACACCTCCGCGTTCAACATACGTATGGAGCGGAGACGTCTCCCGCGCCTTGATCCAGCAAGGAGGAGGGAGAGGTTGAGGAAGAGAGATCCAACAGCAGCACGACAGCGTGGTGGTGTTGGAGAGGCAGCACTCCGGCAGGGCTTCGCCAAGCTTCTGCGGAGGAGGAGAGGTGTTGGGGAGGGGAGGGGCTGCGCCTTGGAGGTGTGTGTGCATCCCTCCCCTTGCCCCTCTATTTATTGGGGGAGGAGGAAGGGGGCCGGCCCCCTCTAAATGAGATCTAGAGGGGGGGTGCGGCGGCCAAGGGTGGGAACTTGCCCCCCAAGCAAGGGGGGCGCCCCCCTTAGGGTTTCCCCCCCAACCATAGGCGCATGGGCCCAAGGGGGGATGAGCCCAGTCCACTAGGGGCTGGTTCCCTTCCTTCCACGGCCCATGAGGCCCTCCGGGAGAGGTGGCCCCTCCTGGTGGACCCCCGAAACCCATCCAGTGGCCCTGGTACAATACCAGTATGACCCCGAAACTTTCCTGTGACCATATTACAACTTCCCATATATAAATCTTCACCTCCGGACAATTCCGGAACTCCTCGTGACATCTGGGATCTCATCCGAGACTGCGAACAACATTCGGCAATCACATACAAGTCTTCCTATTAACCCTAGCATCACCGAACCTTAAGTGTGTAGATCCTACGGGTTCGGGAATCATGCAGACATGACCGAGACAACTCTCCGACCAATAACCAACAGCGGGATCTGGATACTCATGTTGGTTCCCACATGTTCCATGATGATCTCATCGGATGAACCACGATGTCGAGGATTCAAGTAATCCCGTATACAATTCCCTTTCTCAATCGGTATGTTACTTGCCCGAGATTCGATCGTCGGTATCCCAATACCTCGTTCAATCTCGTTACCGGCAAGTCACTTTACTCGTTACATAATGCATGATCCCGTGACCAACCACTTGGTCACATTGAGCTCATTATGATGATGCATTACCGAGTGGGCCCAGAGATACCTCTCCATCATACAGAGTGACAAATCCCAGTCTCGATTCGTGCCAACCCAACAGACACTTTCGGAGATTCCTCTAGTGTGCCTTTATAGTCACCCAGTTACGTTGTGACGTTTGGTACACCCAAAGCACTCCTACGGTATCCAGGAGTTACACAATCTCATGGTCTAAGAAACTGATACTTGACATTAGAAAAGTTTTAGCAAACGAACTACATGATCTTGTGCTATGCTTAGGATTGGTTCTTGTCCATCACATCATTCTCCTAATGATGTGATCCCGTTATCAACGACATCCAATGTCCATAGTCAGGAAACCATGACTATCTGTTGATCAATGAGCTAGTCAACTAGAGGCTCACTAGGGACATGTTGTGGTCTATGTATTCACACAAGTATCACTATTTCCGGTTAATACAATTATAGCATGAACAAAAGACAATTATCATGAACAAGGAAATATAATAATAATCATTTTATTATTGCCTCTAGGGCATATTTCCAACACTTATATCATGGTTTCTCTTTTTATCAAAAGCTTCATCCACACCAAACTCAACAAGAGCTCGTGAGATAGGTTAGTATAAAACAATGCAAACCTTATCATTTTCTACTGTAACAAATTACTAACATTATTATTCAACATTGCATACTAAATGTCTCTGCATATTAATACTCCTATCCTCAAATAGAATCATTAAACAAGCAAGCATAGGCAAACAATGCAATCATAACAGCAATCTGCCAAAACAGTATAGTCTGTAAAGAATGAAAGATTCATAATACTTCCCTAACTCCAAAAATTATAATAAAAATACTACGCTGTATAAGATTTATCATATCTCAATATGCAAAAAGATTCAACATTATATCACTCTCTGACTTTTCTAGGGAATTTTTGCAACAGCGGTAAACTTTCTGTTTTCAAACAGCAACATGTATACTAGCAAAAAAAGCATGGTAAAGGCTATCCTTGACATTCTTATTGAAAATAGAGATGAAAAATATTATTCTAAATAACATCAAGAAAATACTAACAAAAGAAAATGACGCTCCAAGCAAAACACATATCATGTGGTGAATAAAAATATAGCTCCAAGTAAAGTTACCGATGAACGTAGACGAAAGAGGGGATGCCTTCCGGGGCATCCCCAAGCTTAGGCTCTTGGTTGTCCTTAGATATTACCTTGGGGTGCTTTGGGCATCCCCAAGCTTAGGCTCTTTCCAATCCTTATTCCATAGTCCATCAAATCTTTACCCAAAACTTGAAAACTTCAACCACACAAAACTCAAAACAAAACTCGTAAGCTCCGTTAGTATAAGAAAATAAAACCACCACTTAGGTACTGTAATGAACTCATTCTTTATTTAAATTGGTGTTAAACCTACTGTATTACAACTTTTCTATGGTTCATACCCTTACATACTAGCCATAGATTCATCAAAATAAACAAACAACACAATGAAAACAGAACAGTCTGTAGTAATCTGTATCAAACGTATACTTCTGGAACCCCAAAAATTATGAATTAAATTGGTGGACCTGAGGAATTTCTCTATTAATCATCTGCAAAACGAATCAACCTAAAAGCACTCTTCTGTAAAAAATGGCAGCTATTCTCGTGAGCGCTAAAGTTTCTGTTTTTTACAGCATGATCACAAAGAGTCTTCCCAAAGGTTCTACTTGGCACTTTATTGAAACAAAAAGCTATAAAACATGATTACTACAGTAGCATAATCATGTGTACACACAAAAACAGTAAGGATAAATATTGGATTGTCTCCCAACAAGCGCTTTTCTTTAATGCCTTTCTAGCTAGGCATGATGATTTCAATGATGCTCACATAAAAGACAAGAATTGAAATATAAAGAGAGCATCATGAAGAATATGAATAGCACATTTAAGTCTAACCCATTTCCTATGCATAGGGATTTTGTGAGGAAACAACTTATGGGAACAATAATCAACTAGCATAGGAAGGCAAACCAAGCATAACTTCAAAATTTTAAGCACATAGAGAGGAAACTTGACATTATTGCAATTCCTACAAGCATATGTTCCTCCCTCATAATAATTTTCAGTAGCATCATGAATGAATTCAACAATATAACCAGAACCTAAAGCATTATTTTCATGATCTACAAGCATAGAAAATTTACTACTCTCCGCATAAGCAAAATTCTTCTCATTCGGAATGGTGGGAGTATCATAAAAGACTTGAATACTATAAATTGTTTCCACATTAAAAGAGTAATGTTCATAGAAAGGGTAATCATAATCATGACAAGTTTTATAAATATAATCATCATTACTTTTTATAACATAAGTTTCATCACAATAATCATCACAAGTAGCAACTTCGTTCTCATCATAATCGATTGAAACCTCTCCCAAGATAGTGGAATCACTAAATAAAGTTGACACTCTTCCAAATCCACTTTCGTGTTCATCACAATAAGATTCAACATCCTCCAAAATAATGGGATCACTACTTCCTAAAGTTGACACTCTTCCAAACCCTCTTTCATCAATATAATCATCATAAAGAGGCATGCTATCATCATAACAACTTTGCATATCAAAACTTGGGATGCTAAAACTATCATCTTCATTAAACGTAGCATCCCCAAGCTTGGGACAATCATTAACTCCAGCAAATATATTCTCAAATATTTCATCCCCATCAAACATTGCTTCCCCAAGCTTGGGCCTTTTCATATCAGAAGCATAATCACTATCATCATCAATAGTATGGATAGCACCAATAATATAGCAATTATCATCATCACAATGAGTAGTAGGAGCAACATCATTTGGGAGAGATAGCCTTTTACCTTTGCTGCTCCTTTTCTTCCTTTTCTTCTTCACATTATGTGTGGATTCAACCTTCTTTATTGATGGGATTGGTTGAATAAAAAGCTCCTCCTCGTTACCTGAATCATCATAATAAATAATAGGAGGAGGTTGGGAAGTCTCTTCCCTTTCATTAGTATTCTCATCATATTCTATTTGCTTTATTTTCTTTATGTAATTGGCAATATAAGGATTTTCAATGCAATTCACCGCACAATACAAATAAATCTTCTCTAGATCAAAATCAAAAAATCTATCAAGATTAAACTTTGGAATACCCTCAGTTATACGTTTCATTTCTTCATACCCCAAAAGAAGACTAAGCTGTTTATGATGCTCAAGGGTAATCAAATTATCACAATTTTTGGATACGATTTGGTCATGAAACAATTTGCATTGGAGATTTAAATGACCACGTTCATTGCAAAGTTCACAAAGAGCGCGAAAAATATTCAATTTTTCAGCACAATAATCAAGACTTTCTTGCAACCTTTTAGTTTCTAAATACTTATGCCTCTTGCAATATATATCTTCTCTATTCGGTGTGTTCATGCAAACATGCACTCCACAAAAGTTGACATGCTCATAAGAGATGTTTTCATCATGACTAGTGCAATCATCATTAGTACTATGGATATTCAAAGAGTTCGTACTAACACCATTGCAATCATGCTTATCATTCAAAGATTTAGTGACAAAATTTTTATAGATTTCTTCTTCTAGCACTTGAGCACAATTTTCCTTACCATCATTCTCACGAAAGATATTAAAAAGACAAAGCGTGTGATACAAACTTAACTCCATTTTTTTGTAGTTTTCTTTTATAAACTAAACTAGTGATAAAACAAGAAACGAAAAGATTCGATTGCAAGATCTAAAGATATACCTTCAAGCACTCACCTCCCCGGCAATGGCGCCAGAAAAGAGCTTGATGTCTACTACACAACCTTCTTCTTGTAGACGTTGTTGGGTCTGCAAGTGCACAGGTTTGCAGGACAGTAGCAAATTTCCCTCAAGTGGATGACCTAAGGTTTATCAATCTGTAGGAGGCATAGGATGAAGATGATCTCTCTCAAACAACCCTGCAACCAAATAACAAAGAGTCTCTTGTGTCCCCAACACACCCAATACAATGGTAAATTGTATAGGTGCACTAGTTCGGCGAAGAGATGGTGATACAAGTGCAATATGGAAGGTAGATAAAGGTATTTGTAATCTGAAATAATAAAAATAGCAAGGTAGAAAGTGATAAAAGTGAGCGTAAACGCTATTGCAATGGTAGGAAACAAGGCCTAAGGTTCATACTTTCACTAGTGCAAGTTCTCTCAACAATAATAACATAGATAGATCATATAACAATCCCTCAACATGCAACAAAGAGTCACTCCAAAGCCACTAATAGCGGAGAACAAACAAAGAGATTATGGTAGGGTGCGAAACCACCTCAAAGTTATTCTTTTGGATCAATCTATTCAAGAGTTCGTACTAGAATAACACCTTAAGACACAAATCAACCAAAACCCTAATGTCACCTAGATACTCCTTTGTCACCTCAAGTATCTGTGGGAATGATTATACGATATGCATCACACAATCTCAGATTCATCTATTCAACCAACACAAAGTACTTCAAAGAGTGTCCCCAAGTTTCTACCGGAGAGTCAAGAATGTGTGCCAACCCCTATGCATAGGTTCATGGGCGGAACCCGCGAGTTGGTCACCAAAACATACATCAAGTGGCACATGATATCCCATTGTCACCACAGATAAGCACGTCAAGACATACATCAAGTGTTCTCATCAAAGACTCAATCCGACAAGATAACTTCAAAGGGAAAACTCAATTCATCACAAGAGAATAGAGGGGGAGAAACATCATAAGATCCAACTACAATAGCAAAGCTCGGGATACATCAAGATCGTGCCATAGAGGGAACACGAGAGAGAACACGAGAGAGAGAGATCAAACACATAGCTACTGGTACATACCCTTAGCCTCGAGGGTGAACTACTCCGTCTTCGTCATGGATAGCGCCGGGATGATGAAGATGGCTACCGGTGATGGACCCCCCCCCCTCCGGCAGGGTGCCGGGAAGGGCTCCCGAGAGGTTTTTGGTGGCTACAGAGGCTTGCGGCGGCGGAACTCCTGATCTATCTTGATATTCAATGTTTTTAGGGTACGTAGGATTATAAAGGCAAAAGAAGTCGGTCGGGAGGTGCTCGAGGGGCCCACGAGACAGGGGGCGTGCCCAGTAGGGAGGGGGCTATCTCCTGGCCTCCTCAAGGATCCTTTGACGTAAACTCCAAGTCTTTAGGATGATATTCTTCCCAAAAATAACGTTGCCGAAGGTTTCATTCCGTTTGGACTCCGTTTGATATTCCTTTTCTTCGAAATACTGAAACAGGCAATAAAACAGCAATATGGGCTGGGCCTCCGGTTAATAGGTTAGTCCCAAAAGTAATATAAAAGTGTATAATAAAGCCCATAATCATTCAAAACAGATAATAAAATAGCATGAATGCTTCATAAATTATAGATACGTTGGAGACGTATCAGCATCCCCACGCTTAATTCCTGCTCGTCCTGGAGTAGGTAAATGATAAAGAAAGAATTTATGAAGTGTGAATGCTAGAGGTGCACAAGTTTGATCAATTATAATTTCAATCACCTTTACTAGCATCAATATATGTCATAACAGTAGTTCATCTCATAAAACTTTTCACGAACTAGTAACAAGCAATTCACATGTTAAAGCATAGACCATAAAATTCTTGAAAACTAGCAAACTTCATTCTTAGTCATCAAACAATTGCAATTCATCTTACTTTCAGGAAGAGTCTATGTCAGAGCTTTGATTTAGCAAACTTCACATACTCAACTATGATATAGTATTCTACAATTGCTAACACTCACGCAATACGTGTGGTTATGAAGTTTTAATAAGACACAGAGAAAGATTGGGGCTTATAATGTTGCTTCCAAACGTATTCACCTTTGGGTGATGTCAACAATAATAGTTCATGCTAACGTACATCCAATTGGATATATATATATAAGGATCACCCTAACACAAAGTGCTTGCCAAAGGATAAAATGAAAAAGGGAAAGGTGAAGATCACCTTGACTCTTGCATAAAGTAAAAGACATAAAGTAAAAGATACGCCCTTCGCAGAGGGGAAACAGAGATTGCCATGCGCTTTTAGGATTGGATACACAAAATCTTAATGCGAAAGGACGTCACTTTATATTACCCCTTGTATATGGACCTTTATTATGCAGTCTGTCGCTTTTATTGCTTCCATAACAAGATCGTACAAAACTTATTTTCTCCGCACTAATAAGTCATGCATATTTAGAGAGCAATTTTTATTGCTTGCACCGATGACAACTTACTTGAAGGATCTTACTCAATCCATAGGTAGGTATGGTGGACTCTCATGGCAAAACTGGGTTTAAGGGTATTTGGAAGCACAAGTAGTATCTCTACTTGGTGCTAGGAATTTTGGCTAGCATGAGGGGGAAAGGCAAGCTCATCATGTTTGAATGATCCATGACAATATAATTTAACTGAGACGCGAGAAAACATAACCCATTACTTTGTCTTCCTTGTCCAACATCAACTCTTTAGCATGTCATACCTAATGAGTGCTCACAATTATAAAAGATGTCTATGATAATATATTTATATGTGAAATCTCTCTTCCTTCAATATTCTTTCATGAATTGTTCAAATGACTAATACAATGCTTGCTAACCGTCAATAAATTTACAACCTCTACTTCTTAGATGTGAAGTCATTACTCCCCAAGGGATAAGCAAATGAAACATATATAATTTCAGATTTATGACATTCAATTCATTCAACCATTTACTCATAGGATATAAGTGAAGCACACGAGTAAATGAAAAATACTCCAAAAAGATATAAGTGAAGATCAATGGGTAGTTAAATAATTATGTAACTATGTGAAGACTCTCTCTCAATAAAGAATTTCAGATCTTCGTATTGTATTCAAACAACAAGCAAAACAAAATAAAATGACATTGTAAGGATAGCACAACTCATGTGAAGAAGCAAAAACTTAGGTTCAACCGATACTAACCGATAGTTGTTGAAGAAGAAAGGTGGGATGCCTAACGGGGCATCCCCAAGCTTAGATGCTTGAGGGACCAGTGGGTAGAATAATTGATGGAGCAGTGATTCATCCTGCACATTAATGGTGGCGTTTCTCGGCGGTGTGGCACAGTGGAGATTCGGCGCCCGATGTGTGGCGAGGGACTCGCGTAGGATGGTGACGTTATCAGGCATCGTGGTGGCGTCGATGACAGAGAGGCCGGGCAAGGTGGTGCAACAGTACATCACTGAAGATGGATTGGTCGCAGGTGGCTGCGGCGGCCTCATACCCGGCAGGCGCCCTGGTTGAGGAGTGCGCCGGACTGGTAGGTGCCCCATACCCGGCAGAAGTCCTGGTTGGGACCTCAGGTCTTAGATGTTTAGGTTTGGCTGCGATATCTGTTTGGTATTAGGCCGAGACTATTAGCGCCCCTTCATCAATTGGATAGGAGTAGCGACAATTGTTGCTTAGACGGTGGCTTTAGTCTTACTATTGTATGACTTTGTAAGGTCTTGTGAGAATAATTAATAAAGTGGCCGTATGCATCGCCCAAATGCAGAGGCCGTGGGTCCTCCTCCTTTTCTAAAAAAATTGAGAGTTGCTAAGAATAGCATGGATACAAAGATGTGTAGGGAAGCCCGTTTCCGGCAAGGGCAGTACTCTGCGCCGGTGCACCGGCCCAAATTTGGGCCGGTCAACTCACAACCACAGGATGTATGCGCTAGCAGCCGCACGATTCACCTCAGCCTGCGCCTCGCACATGTCGTCTTCTTCCCCTGCGCATGCTTCCTTCTGTAGCCTCTTCCGCGGTCTCTCGATTGAAGCTCCCTCATGCAGCTCACCGGCTCGCTGCTGCCGCTCACCGACATAGCTCGTCGGGCCACTCGCTGGCACAACTCGTTGGCCGCTCGCCGCTGCAACGCTGGTGCCCGCGTGAGTTTGCCCCTATGCAGCAAACCGCACTGCCGGTTCCAGCAAAATTGACCACTGATCGAAGCATTCCTCGTTAGTTGCGGCTCCGCCGGGGCCGACGCCAGTTGCAGCACATCGCTGGTGGTATCGGTTGCAGCAAATCAGCCGTCGTCGACAGCCATACTTCACTCTCGCTAGATGCAGCACATCTGGTCGCCATTGCTACCTTTCTCGTTGCTGGTTGCAGCAAACACATCACCATCGTCACCCCCCCCCCCCATTATAGCATATTTGGTCGTCATCCCCAGAGGCCGGCGAGGCGCCATCCGTGTACAAAGAATGTAGCAAAAACGTTGTCCGGTAGTAGCAAAATCAAGACGTGGTTGAAGCAAAAATCATCGTCTTGTCGTCGGGGGATCGCCAGCTATGTCGTAATGGATGTAGCAAAAAAAACTTCGATTGTAGCAAAAATAGACGATGCTTGCGGTAGAAAGACATCATCGCTATCACGGGTTCGTGCTAATTATGAATGATTGTTGCAAAAAAATTGACGGTGGTACCTTCCACCATCGCCGGTTGCAGCACCTCGAAAACGCAACTCCTCCCCGCCAGCCTCGCCGGTCTGGCCTTCTCCCAACACAACGCCGCAGGTCATCTTAGCGTCGTCCCCGAGGTCTTCCCCCGCCGCATCTTCCACGCCCCATCACGCGCGGCCATGGCGACATGAGCGGCACGAGGGCGCTGCCATGGCGACGGGGGCGGCCATGGCGACGAGGTTGCAGCAAAAGGGTAGTGGGATTGGTTTTCTGTGCTGCTTAGCAGCGGGCGCGAGGGGGTGCGCGGCTGGGCACGAGCCCACTGGCTGGTGGTGCTCGCCGGGAAAGAGGAAAAGGGGGGTCGCTCGAGGTGGAAGAAGATAAGGCAAAAAGAAAAAACTGGACGTAGGAGGACGTGGGATAGACACACGATCTATGTACATCCAACGCTTGCGACTTGACCGGCCGAGTGTTCGGCCGGCACACCGGCTGTAAACGTTTCCCTTCCGGCAATGGATGTAAACGAGACAAAGAAAGTGATGGAGCACGAGAATATATGTAATGTTGGTTCAGCTGCAAGGGGGTTAAAATATTGGAAAAATCAAGGTACAAGCAGCAGGTAGCAACCAACCGGCCGATCTAATTTTCATATCATCATCGAATATCATGATTAGGTTGAAATTGCGTTGCATCGCATCGATCGTCAGGACTCGATCCGTGTAAACTCCCGCCCAAATGGAAAGCTAATCTTTACACTGCCACTGCCGCCGTAGCCTTGTTCTTCTTTATTTCATTTTGCATATGCTTCTTTTCCCCCTCCACCCTACACTTTTTTTTTTAAGGACACCCTACACTTTTTTTGGCAGAACTTCATGGTTCCCTTTAAATTACCCCTTTTAGCATAAACTCGCAGTAAATAAAACGGAGTATATCTAGGGGATCGAGCAAAGGACAAGAAGGAAGCAGACAAGGCAGTTTCCGATCACGCGGACCGCGGTGGGCCTCGCTCGCTCATGGGCGCCCTTTAATCACTTGTTTGGGCCTCTTTTAGCCCTACCTTTAGTCGTTTGCCCACTTCCAAGCTTAATCGTCGTCTTTCTGCTACCCATTTCCGCCATGTCTGTTTGTCTGTCTGTCTTTGTTACATTTTTCTCATGGCCATAGGTGCCAGCGTGCCATCTCTGCTAGCTTCCCTTTCATTCTTGGTACGCCAGCAGGGTGTGGTGAGAGTCGCCACGTCGGTTACTTTGGGTTCAAGTGCCCAACTAACTGTAGGTAACTTGCACGGCCAGAAATTAACCGATTACTGATGTAGTACTACATACTCACTGCACAGCAGATTAGTTAGCTACCTGCTACCAACAAAAACAGCTTCCCAGTTTTTTTTTTGTCCAACGCCGTCTTCAGTCTGGCATCCCTTCTATAAAAAAAGATACGCCCTTCCCTGGCGTGTTCTCAAAAAAATGCTCAGTCTGGTAACACCATCACCATGCACCAAATGCCCCAAGCTATACCATACTTTTTTTTCCTTCATTTGTTTTTATTCTTTGCAATTGCGCTGCCTAGGTTGCGCAGCTACTTTTATGGAATCTCTCCAGCAGTTTCTCCCCACTCCATTTTCCCTTTTGTACCATGATGAAAGTAAGAAAGATAATATCTTTGAGGAAAGATACAAAAGATAAAGTGTCTCGCTAGCTGGAATCGGACCACCTTGACAGTTCACGTCCCTGTTGCTGTTACCAAATTTACGTCAACTTTGCAATCCATTCCGGCGCTTTGGGCACATGCACGCACGCATGGCCAGTGGCGGACCCAGAAATAAAATGCAGGGTGTGTACACTTCAAAAAATCAACGTATATTTTCATTGGTTTGAATGGGCCTTAAAAATCAACTAAATATTGCATGGTAAAAGAACATTTTCCAAAATTCTGGGTGTGTCATGGCACACCTGGCACACCCCCTAGGTACGCCACTGCGCATGGCTGCATACTTTGTTGCATTCCACGAGGTAATCACGAGAGGATATGCAGACGAACGCATGCATCCAAACCCAGCCGAGCTGGAAGCCAGCGAAGTTTCGTCAAGTTTGCAACAAGTTTGGTAGCGCAGGTGGATGCAGGATATAAAGAGACGGAAGGTACTACCCCTCTGCACTTGTTGCAGTGCATTATAAAATTTGAATTCTCCTGCTTGTCCCAGGGAACCGGCATTTCCTATTTGACGCTTACTGGATCTAATTGTCACTCACTCGGGCAGAGCCTTTTTTCTTTTTTTTGGGGGGGGGGGGGGGGGGGGGGGGGGTGATGGAGGCCAACTTTGTTGATTAAAAACTAACAGTCCATGGGATACAATTTTGATCGTGTGGATGAACTGCCACATGTGGCGTCCCAGCGAGTGGGGCGGCCCATTTAGCTGTTAATGTTATCTACACAATTATGACCCGACTCTGGTTTTCTTGGTTTTTTTGCGGGTGGTTTTCTTGGTTTTAGGGAGCTTCTAGAAGGTTCTTGTCTTGTTTTTTCCTTCCTTTTTCTCATGTTATTTTCATTACCATTTTTTAGTTTTTTTCCTTTTTGTTTCACTTTCTTTTTTTGTTGTATAATGCTTATTTTATTTTCCCCATAAAATTTCAAAAAAAAAATCATAATTTTGAATAACATTCACATTAAAAAAATCATAAATTTAAAAAATGACCACATTTAAAAAAAGTATTCATGACCTTTGTGAAAAAGTATTTGAATAAACAAAATATGCTAAGAAAAGTTTGAAAAATCATGCTTTAAATTTTACGATTTTAAACCTTTCCTACTTTACCCCCTTTTTTATTCCTTCCATTTCTTTTTACTCCTCGTATTAGATTTTTTTGAAATCAAATTCTTCAATATTTTACCAACTTTATACAAAAAAGTATTGGCGTTCACAATAAAGGTTCAATATCATTAGATCCATCATGAAATATATTTTCATATTGTATTTATTTGATATTTAAGATGTTGATATTTTTAATGAAAATTTCATCAATGTTTCCAGAGTTTGACTTCGATCAAATCTAATACACGGAGTAAAAAGAAACAAAGGGAGTAGAAAACATCGCTTGACTCGGTTGGCGATGAGCACCAAAATGCGCCGGCCCATGATAAAGACCGAACCTCGTGGCGAGGTCCGATCTGTTGTTGCGGCCCAATCTTTCACGACACTCCACCTCCAGCAGTAACCTCTCGCCCGCGCATGATGTACGCAAAGTAGAGGGATTTCCTTACAGAGAAATCGTTGAGGTTCAATCTTTATCAGCCCAAGAAAGCACGGGGATGTATGCTTGCCTACCCGCATCTTTGCAAGGAGATTGGCACATGCTTAGTTGCCCATGGTGAGACCCGAGCACACACGAAGATGACGCCAAAACAAATGTGTGTGGTGTGCGCATGAAGCTATGTATCTAGGGTAGGGTCATGGACCTGTTCAAACTACCCTACCCAAGGACATCTCTAGAAAGAAACCACCTGTCAATCGACTCAGAAGTGTTCCACTCGACAGACTCGAAGACACTTGACCATGAAGCCAACCACTCGACCATGAAGCCAACCACTCGACGGCCGGGAGATCTAAAGTCACTCTGCATGCAAACGGTCGGTCATTGAGTAGCTTTTATGGTCATCATAGCACTTTACTTATGGCGTTACCAGTAACGCCCGACCTTAATGTACCTTAAACCCCACATAACTGAGGGCCGGAGGGGTCTGGCGAACTCTATATAAGCCACCCCCCTCCTCAGTGTAAAGGGTTCGCACCCCTGTAACTCATACACATATAATCCAGTTGACCGCCTCCGGGCTCCGAGACGTAGGGCTGTTACTTCCTCCTAGAAGGGCCTGAACTCGTAAATCCCTTGCGTATACAACTACTCCATAGCTAGGATCTTGCCTCTCCATTCCTACCCCCCTACACTACTGTCAGACTTAGAACCACGACAGTTGGCGCCCACCGTGGGGCAGGTGTCTTAGCGACTTATTGGAGAAGTTGCGATTTTTCCGATCTCCTTCATCATGGTTTTAGGCGGAGCTCTGGTTGAGGGCCGCGAGATCCGTCTCGGCGCTCTCACGTTCATCGCCGATGACTCCGCTTGGCTTCAGGAGGCTCCGCTCGACATCGACGCGCTCCCCGTCCGCGGGGCGACGCACTTTCGAGCGTGCGTCCGCGGCGTCCTCCTGCGACAATCGTCGACCCAGTATCGGCCGGCTCCTGTGTTGTCTTCCCTCCCTGTTTCCCGCCGGTGCAAGCGCTCCGGTCGGTCAAGGCTTCAGCGGTGGGTGAGACACGCGATGGCTTGCCAGTCGGCCACCCCCCAAGTCACGGCGATCGAGCCCGATGAATCTCTCTACGGCCTGTTAGACCTGTCGACTGGCTCCGCAGAGACTGCATCCGAGTGCGACAACAGTGATCCAGCGGTGGAGGTTCTGATGGTCGATGGACCACGCAGTCCTCCCGGTTTTCCCCGCACAGAGGAGGGGACGGCGGAGGCGATCCATCGCATGCCCATGAAGAGTATCTCCCCGAGCCCCTCACTTCGCTGCAGAGGGAAGAACTTCGCCGCCGGAACATGGATGCGCTGCACACTCCTATCATTGGACAAACCCCCGAGGCTCGTGCCCTAGAGGACGTGCGCTTGGCCAACTTGGCTGAGCGCACTCGACTAGAGAACCTCCAGCGAGCACTCGACGAGCGTGCGCGCCAACGGGTTTCAGAATCCAGTCGACGTCAACTCTTTCTACCACCAACTCAGGTATATCGAACTCCGATTCAGAATTTAGCAGCTGCAGCCCGTATAGCAGAGTCGATTCAGCCTTCCCAATCAGAGGCTGGCAAAGGCTTGTTACAGATCAAAGCATTACTCTGGGCAGCAGGAGATCAAAATCCAGCTGTATCGCAGTCACGGAATAGGATTCATAGCAGATCCATCGCTGCAAATACAGTCCAGTCGGCCCATAGCCCAAGATCGCACCCGAGGCGTGACGGACGTGGAGACTGGTGTGATCAGTACCAGAACCGTGAGCAGTACGTGAAGGAAATATGCCCTAGAGGCAATAATAAAGTTATTATTTATTTCCTTATATCATGATAAATGTTTATTATTCATGCTCGAATTGTATTAACCGGAAACATAATACATGTGTGAATACATAGACAAACATAGTGTCACTAGTATGCCTCTACTTGACTAGCTCATTTATCAAAGATGGTTATGTTTCCTAACCATGGACAAAAGAGTTGTCATTTGATTAACGGGATCACATCATTAGGAGAATGATGTGATTGACTTGACCCATTCCGTTAGCTTAGCACTTGATCGTTTAGTATGTTGCTATTGCTTTCTTCATGACTTATACATGTTCCTATGACTATGAGATTATGCAACTCCCGTTTACTGGAGGAACACTTTCTGTGCTACCAAACGTCATAACGTAACTGGGTGATTATAAAGGAGCTCTACAGGTGTCTCCGAAGGTACATGTAGGGTTGGCGTATTTCGAGATTAGGATTTGTCACTCCGATTGTCGGAGAGGTATCTCTGGGCCCACTCGGTAATGCACATCACTATAAGCCTTGCAAGCATTGCAACTAATGAGTTAGTTGTGGGATGATGTATTACGGAACGAGTAAAGAGACTTGCCAGTAACAAGATTGAACTAGGTATTGAAATACCGACGATCGAATCTCGGGCAAGTAACATACCGATGACAAAGGGAACAACGTATGTTGGTATGCGGTCTGACCGATAAAGATCTTCGTAGAATATGTGGGAGCCAATATGAGCATCCAGGTTCCGCTATTGGTTATTGACCGGAGACGTGTCTCGGTCATGTCTACATTGTTCTCGAACCCGTAGGGTCCGCACGCTTAAGATTTCGATGACAGTTATATTATGAGTTTATGAGTTTTGATGTACCGAAGGAGTTCGGAATCTCGGATGAGATCGGGGATATGACGAGGAGTCTCGAAATGGTCGAGACGTAAAGATCGATATATTGGACGACTATATTCGGAGTTCAGAAAGGTTCCGAGTCATTCGGTTATTTTTCGGAGTACCGGAGAGTTACGGGAATTCGCCGGGGAGTATATGGGCCTTATTGGGCCATACGGGAATAGAGGAGAGAGGCCGAAAGGAAGGAGGCGCGCAGCCCCCCTCTGGTCCGAATTGGACAAGGGGTCCAGCCCCCCTTTCCTTCCTCCTCTCCCCCTCTTTCCTTCTCTCCTACTCCAACAAGGAAGGGGGGGGGTCCTACTCCCGGTGGGAGGAGGACTCCTCCTGGCGCGCCCCTCCTGGCCGGCCGACCCCCTCCCCCTGGCTCCTTTATATACAGGGGCAAGGGGGCACCTCTAGGCACAACAACAACAATTGATCCTTGAGATCTCTTAGCCGTGTGCGGTGCCCCCCTCCACCATAGTCCTCGATAATATTGTAGCGGTGTTTAGGCGAAGCCCTGCGACAGTAGAACATCAAGATCGTCACCACGCCGTCGTGCTGACGGAACTCTTCCCCGACACTTTGCTGGATCGGAGTCCGGGGATCGTCATCGAGCTTAACGTGTGCTAGAACTCGGAGGTGCCGTAGTTTCGGTGCTTGATCGGTCGGACTGTGAAGGCGTACGACTACATCAACCGCGTTGTTATAATGCTTCTGCTTTCGGTCTACGAGGGTACGTGGACATACTCTCCCCTCTCGTTGCTATGCATCACCATGATCTTGCGTGTGCGTAGGATTTTTTTTAAAATTACTACGTTCCCCAATAGTACGATCACCGACTCAATTGTGATGATCGACGTCGAGTGCCGAGCCCTCCCCAAGGAGTGGATCGTATGCGCCTCGGCAGCAGGATGATAGACGCCATCACGGTGTTCGGCGAAGGATTCCAGTCGACCCCAGGGAACTAGGCTTTGATGCGAGATCCATTATCGTTCAAGGTTTGGTCGACAGGAACAGAGCTCACCGAGAAGGTCATGATAGAGATGTACCCACCAGCAGCAGAGTACACATCTCAGGACCAGAGTGTTTCAGCAGAGCCATCAGGGCCGCGGTGATTCCTCCCAACTTCAGGTTGGCGACTGGAGTCAGTAAGTTCACTGGTGAGTCTAAGCCTGATACTTGGCTTGAAGACTACCGAGTGGCTGTTCTGATTGGCGGCGGCAACGATGAAGTAGCCATGAAACACCTGCCTCTTATGTTGGAGGGCTCGGCCAGAGCATGGTTGAATCAGTTAGCACCCAGCAGCATTGACACTTGGGAAGATCTGGCTCGAGTGTTTGTCAGAACATTTGAAGGAACTTGCAAGCGACCAGCAGGGTTGACAGAGCTGCAATCTTGCATGCAGAAGTCGAATGAAACTTTGAGGGATTACATCCAGAGATGGATCACGTTGCATCACACGATAGAGAATGTATCTGATCACTAGGCGGTCTGTGCCTTCAAGGAAAGCGTTAAATACAGAGAGCTAAATTGTCACATCCCTAGTTCTATTAATGCATAGTGCTAGCATCTGGTGTTGCATCATGTTTAAATTTCAGTTAAACCTGAAATGGGGATTGCCTAAACCCTAGCATCAAAAGAATTCACTAGGTTCAACTAAAATTTTCTTAGTGATTCCAAATGGCTTTTAAAAATGTTCATCATTTCTGGATAATGTTGGAAACAATAACCAGAGGTGTTGCACATTTTTCCATGACATATTTGGGCTCTGAATTAAATCATATAGTATTTGAATTTGGGCATTTAAATGCTAGTACATATTTTAAATGTCCAAATAATGCCAAACTAAAAGTGTTCCATGCTGGATATATTCCAATTAGTGGCCATGAGTAGTTTGGTGATTTTTGAAAATGCCTAAGTATTTTTTAATAAAGCCCTACAGTTACAAAAAAATAGAAAAGAGAAAACAATTTAGAAAGAGAGAGAGAGAGAACACCTACCTGGGCCACTTACCTGGCCGGCCCACCTGGCAGGCCCAGCACTGTGCTGGCCCATGCCAGCCAGCTGCTTCGTCCTCGCCAGGCAGGCACAGAGGTGACGCCGGCGAGCACAAGCTCGCCACGACGCCACCTGCTTGCCGCTGAGCTTCTGGACGCCCTGGACGCCGATACGCACCCCTCTGAAACTCTCTCACTCTCTCCCGATCTTTTCCCCCTCCTCTGCTTTCTCTCCCTCTCTGCCTGAGCGGAGCTCGCCGCCGCCGTACGCCGTAGACGCAGCCTCTGTGCTCCCCTCTCCTCCCCGACGTGTCCACGAGCATCGCCACGCCTCCCTCGTCCTCCTTGTCCAGCCACGCCTCGCCGGAGGCCCTGCATCGACGCCATCTTCATCATCTTCGTCGTCGGCCGCTGGAGATCCCTCTCGCCGCCCCGCTCGCTCCGGTGCTTCCCCGAGCACGCCAAGGCCACCTCTGCACTCGCCGTGAGCTTCTCTACCGATCCCCCCTACTCACATGTCCATTAACTCATCGTAGCCCTCGTTTCCGTGGAGACCGAGACCTCACCGGCGCCGGACTTGTCGCCGTCGTCGTTTTGGTTCGCCTCCGTCCAAACCGAGCACGTCACTGCATTCAGCGCGGCTCCAGGAGCCCGTAGCGCCCACTAGCTCCCCCTGCCTTGCACCGTAGCGCCTAAATCGCCGATGCCCGAACTCCGGCCGCCGCATTCATGCTCGCCGCTGCCAACTCAGACCACCCCAGCTCCTCCCGCTTGGCCTACCAGATGCGCGCGAGCCCCAGCTACGCGTAGGACCAAACCGCGGTCGATTTGGTCGACCGTGGGCAAATTCCGAGCCACGCCACCGTCTCGGGCCTCGCCGGCATCGAGTCGCCGGTGGGTTTGACCCCGCTGACCGTTGACTGGGTGGGCCCAGTTTGACCCCCTGAGTCACTGACGTGTGGGCCCCAGGCCACTAACTAAACTAGGTTAGTGTTAGTTTAACGCTAATTAAATTTAATTAGTTTAACTAACTACTGACAGAAGGGACCCACTGGTCAGGTTTGACCTGGACTGGGTCAGTTGACCTGCTGAGGTCAGCATGACGCAATGCTGACACAGTAATAGGTTTTTCTGGATTTATTCTTTTTCAGGTAATTTCAGAAAATAGTGCTAACTTCTAAAAATCATAGTAAATCAACCGTAGCTCCAAATCAAACAAATTATATATGAAAAATGATCAGAAAAATGCAATCTATCCATCTGTACCATTTTCATGCATGTTAGAACACTTTAACCTTGATGTTTAGATGAAACAAGTTAATGCACTATTATGACCTCTTAAAATGGGTTTGCATTTGAATCTTTGGTTCAAATGGACTCATCTCAATCTGTTCTAGCTTGCATTAGCCAAAACACATTCATATTGCCATGTCATAGCATGCATCATATTGTGCATTGCATTGATCGTGTTTCTTCTCTGTTTGCCGGTGTTGTCCCCCTCGGTAGACGTTGTACCGACGTTGTGATCGTTGACACTGATGAAGACTCAATGCTATCTTCGGAAGTGCCAGGCAAGCAAAACCCCCTTGTTCATTCCGATACAAACCCACTCTCTCGCTCCTGCTCTCTTTTACTGCATTAGGACAACATCGATTCAACTGTTATTTGCTGCGGTAGTTGAACCCCTTTATCCTCTGCATGACCTGTCATTGCCACAGTAAATAGATGAAACCCACTAGCATGAGTAGGAGTTGTTTGAGCCCTGTTGTGCCTACTCATTCATGCTTGTTTGTCATGCCTGCTACTGCTTAGAGTTGAGTCAGGTCTGATTCATCGGGGATGAGTCAGAGGTGTGTGAACATGTCCTACTGTTGAGAGCTAAGTGTGTGAACACGATTTGGTAAAGGTAGCGGTGAGAGGCCATGTAGGAGTACATGGTGGGTTGTCTCATTGCAGCCGTCCTCAGGAACTGAGTTCTGTGTTTGTGATCCATGATTCAGCTACTACCACGCATTGGGCCCGAAACCAATGGACCCTCTCGGCTTCTTGATCACCCTTGTCCTCTGTCCAGGAGTTGCAAGTAGTTTCTGGTGTTTGTAGTATGCTGGAGGCCGTGGGCAGCGCTGACCGGAGGGGTGGGCTGTGATGCGGTAGGCACGTGGCCGGTATACCGGGCGCCCGTTTGGTGTCACGGGAACCCTGTACACATCGTTTGGGGCTGTGAGCGAAACCCCGGCCGGATCTCCTCACGGATGGAACCCGAATAGGCGATAAACCTGGACTAGAGACTTGAGTGTTTAGGTAGGCCGTGGCCGACACCCACGTTGGGCTTCCGCTTGAAGGTTGCCGAGTACATGTCGTGTAAACGGCGGTAAGTGGTGAGAGCGTGTGTGAAGAAGTACACCCCTGCAGGGTTAACATCATCTATTCGAATAGCCGTGTCCGCGGTAAAGGACTTCTGGGTTGCCTGTACAGTTCATAGACAAGTGAAAGTGGATACTTTAAAATGCGCAAGATAAGCGTGAGTGCTATGGATGGCGTTCTCGTAGGGAGACGGGAGCGGATCCATAGTGGTGTATTGATATGGTGAATATGTGGACTCGTGTGCGCCACCTCAAAAGAGTTACTTGCAGTCGTAGTTCAGGATAGCCACCGAGTCAAAGCTGGCTTGCTGCAGTTAAACCCCACCATCCCCTTTGTTGATAATGATGCATATGTAGTTAGTTCTGATGTAAGTCTTGCTGGGTACATTTGTACTCACGTTTGCCTATTTTATGTTTTTGCAGAGAGACTTCAGTCTCGCTAGTAGTTCCGCGTGGACTTCGACGTTTAGCTTGTTACCTCAGCTACGATCTTGTGCCCTCGGCAGGATCTGGTAGATAGTCAGGCTTCTCAGCCTTTTTCATTTGTAGATGTCTGTACTCAGACATGTTAAGCTTCCGCTTGTGCTTTGACTTGTATGCTCTGAATGTTGGGTCATGAGACCCATGTTTGTAATATCTCGCTCCTCGGAGCCTATTGAATAAATACTTGAGTCGTAGAGTCATGTTGTGATGCCATGTTGTATTTGCACATATCGAGCATATTGTGTGTATGTTATTGAAATGCTTGGTATGTGTGGGATCTGACTATCTAGTTGTTTATCCTTGGTAGCCTCTCTTACCGGGAAATGTCTCCTAGTGCTTCCACTGAGCCATGGTAGCTTGCTACTGCTCCGGAACACTTAGGCTGGCCGGCATGTGTCCTTCTTCGTTCCTGTGTCTGTCCCTTCGGGGAAATGTCACGCGATGAATACCAGAGTCCTGTTAGCCCGCTACAGCCCGGTTCACCGGAGTCCTGCTAGCCCAGTGCTACAGCCTGGATTAACTCGCTGATGACCGACACGTTCGATGTTGGGTCATGGATGCCTGTCCCTGTAAGTTTATGCCACTTTGGGTTTATGACTAGCCATGTCAGCCCGGGCTCCTTATCATATGGATGCTAGCGACACTGTCATATACGTGTGCCAAAAGGCGCAAACGGTCCCGGGCAAAGGTAAGGCGACACCCGTGGGAATATCGTGCGCGAGGCCGCAAAGTGATATGAGGTGTTACATGCTAGATCGATGTGGCATTGAGTCGGGGTCCTGACAGCTTTGGTATCAAAGCCTGACTGCCTGTAGGATTACCAAGCCAAACTGGTCGAAGTTGAGTCTAGAAATTCTTTAGTTATATAAGGGAATTGATTGTGGGATGGAACATAAGGCTCTTTTTACTCCTTATACCTCATGGCCTTCTGATCTGAGTCAACCTCTTCTCTTCTACGGGGATTAAGAACTAGGCCTTCTCATCTATCTATCAGGATGACGTGTTACTAATCCATAGACTTTTAAGATTGTTGGATTTAAGCCTCAGTTCAGTCTCTACTACTTCCTTGTGTTAACTATTGATCTCGAAACCTTGATATTGTGCTTCTGAGTGGTTATGCCACCCTTTTTGTAGAACGTCTCAAATCTTTTTGGGCATTTACAGCCGTTATGTTGTCCGAGTCATCCCCGGTTTCTAAATAGTCTGATGCGTTTGCAAAATTCTTTCTTCCCGTTTCGATGTCCCTTTGGGCCAAGTTAATCACACTAATTGGTGAGTTGAGGTACTCTGTTGCCTTGACATATATGTTGGAGTTATTATTATGATCCTAGGTGTCCTAGAGTGTCACTAGTAATCTTAGCCATGCTTTGTCTCCCCAGTGTGATGATTCTGGCCACCATTCTCGAAAGCATCCCGTGAGGCAATTTAGTTAGTAGGTATTCTACTCCTGGGTTTTGAACCCAATATTCACCCTACCTACCTCATGATGATAGTGTTTGCTCGTTCCTTTAGGTTATTAGTAACCTTTGCGATAGTCCTCGAGGTCCGTGGTATATCGTTCTTCCAAATACCATGAACCACTCAGGCAGAAGTTATTTGAACCAAAAGATCACAATCAGAGTGCTCTTGAGGAGTTCTCCATTCATAAATCGTGACTCTGCCAGTCCTACCTCTCTGCATGGGTTATCCGGAAGAAACATGTTGAACTTGGTTCGACATACTAATCTATGCATCCACAACTCATAAGAAAATCATATGTTTCTTTGAGTTGTCTCCCTTTAGTTGTCTTCTGACCTTCGTCTATCAATTGATAGACAGGAGTAGTTGTGCACTCGAGCTCAACGATGCCTATTATTCTTGTGATCCGTCAAGCCATTCTATTCCGGAATGACTAGGAGAAATAAACTCCAGTACCTCATCCATATCCAGGATTGGGTCAAAGCAATTGTACTTCGCAGATCAAGATGCTAATCCAGCTTTTGATTCTGTTCCACCCCGAAGTATTGCCCTCTTTATGTCTGGACTGTCATGAGGATTGCACCATCTCTTATGAATTCTTGACGCAGTAATACTTCTTGCCATCATTGTTCATTCCTCGGTTTCCATGTTATTGTAACCGGAATGCCGACAAGTGAATCATGGTGTGTGAAATCAATACTGCTAGCAACTCCGTTGCTTGGTAGTTAATTGGACGATAACCTCATTCTTAGCGTGTTGATTATTGAATCGTCACCCTAAGATTGATTGTGCTACCTAGTCCCTATTTCCGGTGCACTCTTCGGTCTTGAGTTAGGATTTTGTCAATCCCTCGCTCATTTGATCATATCGTCTTGCCCTGAAAAGCAAGATTGCTCGCGAGCTTAGTAACATACCGGTGGTTCATGATTTTCTGATTATCTTCTCGGAGGTATCACCAGGTCGTCACCTGACCGCTATGTTGAGTTCGTGATCAAGATGGTTTATTCCTATAAACCACCCTTTCTCCAAGAATTCGTGTTGGATACCCCTGAGGTAGTTGGTTAAGCTAAACAACAACTTGGAGAGTTGGAAGATAAAAGCTTGTCCGACTTAGCTCATCCCAAAGGGATGTTTTTATGTGTGTGTTTAAGAAAGATGGTATCTTCATCGATTGATCCTCGTGACCAGTTGTTGGAGCTGTTGTCTTGCTAAAACTTTGATTTGAGTATGGGCTATCCTCAAATCAAATCAGAACCAATGATGTTCGTAATGTTGTCTTACTCGTGGATTTTCCTCGAGCATACACCATTATATCTTCTGGGTCTGACCAATACTATCACCTTGTTCACATAGTTATGGAATTCCATCTCCATGGAAGTCTGGATGAATTGCTGTTGAACCCATCAACAACATCCTTGTTTTCTCTATAATTTTGTTAAACATTAAGCTAGTGTTGGAAACTTTTGAAAGCATTTGTTCATGCTAGTTCATGAAGCATATGTTCGGATGTAAGAAGTGACTTCCTCTAGTTCATGTGCATTTGATGCAAGTTGCCGTCGTGGATTCGAGAAAGTCAATGTTGCCTCCTCTGGAATCATCCCAAGTCAGTCATGCATGTGCGAAGTATGCTATGGTTTGACAGGCTCGCTACCTCCATTCCACATGTATCCCCTAGTACACCAAGCCACTGATTGCTTTGTTCAAGGAGAAGAAGTTCCTTCTTAAGAGCAAGACTTATGCAAGGACTTCGATATCCTCAATGATGGTTCCCCACCGGAACTCGGTAGTGTTTTATTGTAAGACTACAATGGGATCATGTTTGTCTGGGACAACGTGTTCACATGTTTGTAGCAGAACCAGCTCATATTTTGGAGCTTGCTATCGTAGTTCATTCCCCGAGAATCACGCAACGTCATCTCGTTGAATTGTGTTGCAAACTTTCATTTTCTTTCTAGACTTGATGAGTCTGGAATATTCTGACACCAACCAGATCTGAATCTCAAGCAGATGTGATGGTTGGAACATTTCCCAAGAACTATAATATTGGTCTCGCGATAACCGGTAAAGTGGATGTCGTGGCTAACACACCCCGCCGGAAGACCTATTATTGTAGTATCTTGATTGAAGAAGTTGGCCACCTCCCCATAAGGACTTCGTAGGATTTACTCCCTAGTTATGCCTTATGATTTTTGTGTTTTCGAAGTCCGACCTTTACTTGATGTTCTAGATATCAAATCATATCTATAAATGGAATATGCTAGTACATCAAGGAGAACATTAGAAGCGGAGTGCTAAATGTTTCTCGGTCGATCATCCAGATTTTGTTTCCTCGGCTTCGCTAAGGTGAAATCTGAGAAAGTGTTATCCTCCTTTGCATCTGCATCGTCCATCGCTATTCATCATGGTAGTATGTTGTGTTGTCAGCACCCTTGACATGGATGTTGGTAAAACCTTGATGATTATGGAAATGCTCAAGTTCTTGAGAGCACGCACAAGCGCTAGGTGTTACCATCGGCACTAACTGGGATTGCTCTCAGTTTCCTCGGTTATGCTATAACTTTTCAAACAGTGGACTCACTCTCTACTGTTGAGCTTCTCCCCAATTACTAAAATCATCCCTTGTGTTGTTTTCAACAAGGTAATCCACATCATCCATTCTAATCCGGGTATGCCATTCTACCGAACCCCTCTAAACGATCGCTCGAGAATTGCCTTAGGCTGGTATAAAGAGTTTCAATGATCTCTGAGTCAAAGGTAATTCTTTTTGCCACTTAAGGGGATATTTCTACAAGTCACCCTCCTCCAAGATGTCTTGTTATGGTATCATGGTAACCCAACTCCTCGCTACGTTGACAACCGTTCACCACCTTCCTAAGTGTGAAATTGATGTCTACCTAGTGAACCTTCGTCATCTGCTTCACTCCATTCCTATGGATGTGTGATTCGTGTCTCAGCTCGAAAGATGTTGCTATGACTCACCCCGTGAGCTGATCCTGAGTTGTTCGATCTCCAAGGAGATCGATCTTTCTAGAGTTTTCCCTTCCCTCCCTTTGTCATGTTGGTTGAAGTTCCTGGAGCAAGACATCGAGACAATGATGGTGATCGAGTCAACGTTTATTTGAAGTGCAACGTGGATCGTGAAGATTGTGTTAGTTTGCGCTCCCCTTCATCTTACCCTACGCTTGAATCTCGGGACGAGATTCTTGTTTAGTGGGGGTGAGTTGTCACATCCCTAGTTCTAGTAATGCCTAGTGTTAGCATCTGGTGTTGCATCATGTTTAAATTTCAGTTAAACCTGAAATGGGGATTGCCTAAACCCTAGCATCAAAAGAATTCACTAGGTTCAACTAAAATTTTCTCAGTGATTCCAAATGGCTTTTAAAAATGTTCATCATTTCTGGATAATGTTGGAAACAATAACCAGAGGTGTTGCACATTTTTCCATGACATATTTGGGCTCTGAATTAAATCATATAGTATTTGAATTTGGGCATTTAAATGCTAGTACATATTTTAAATGTCCAAATAATCCCAAACTAAAAGTGTTCCATGCTGGATATATTCCAATTAGTGGCCATGAGCAGTTTGGTGATTTTTGAAAATGCCTAAGTATTTTTTAATAAAGCCCTACAGTTACAGAAAAATAGAAAAGAGAAAACAATTTAGAAAGAGAGAGAGAGAACACCTACCTGGGCCACTTACCTGGCCGGCCCACCTGGCAGGCCCAACACTGTGCTGGCCCATGCCAGCCAGCTGCTTCGTCCTCGCCAGGCAGGCACAGAGGTGACGCCGGCGAGCACGAGCTCGCCACGACGCCACCTGCTTGCCGCTGAGCTTCAGGACGCCCTGGATGCCGACACGCACCTCTCTGGAACTCTCTCACTCTCTCCCGATCTTTTCCCCCTCCTTTGCTTTCTCTCCCTCTCTGCCCGAGCGGAGCTCGCCGCTGCCGTACGCCGTAGACGCAGCCTCCGTTCTCCCCTCGCCTCCCCGACGTGTCCACGAGCATCGCCACGCCTCCCTCGTCCTCCCTGTCCAGCCACGCCTCGCCAGAGGCCCTGCATCGACGCCATCTTCATCATCTTCGTCGTCGGCCGCTGGAGATCCCTCTCGCCGCCCCGCTCGCTCCGGTGCTTCCCCGAGCACGCCAAGGCCACCTCTGCACTCGCCGTGAGCTTCTCTACCGATCCCCCCTACTCACATGTCCATTAACTCATCGTAGCCCTCGTTTCTGTGGAGACCGAGACCTCACCGGCGCCGGACTTGTCGTCGTCGTCGTTTTGGTTCGCCTCCGTCCAAACCGAGCACGTCACTGCATTCAGCGCGGCTCCAGGTAATTTCAGGTAATTTCAGAAAATAGTGCTAACTTCTAAAAATCATAGTAAATCAACCGTAGCTCCAAATCAAACAAATTATATATGAAAAATGATCAGAAAAATGCAATCTATCCATCTGTACCATTTTCATGCATGTTAGAACACTTTAACCTTGCTGTTTAGATGAAACAAGTTAATGCACTATTATGACCTCTTAAAATGGGTTTGCATTTGAATCTTTGGTTCAAATGGACTCATCTCAATCTGTTCTAGCTTGCATTAGCCAAAACACATTCATATTGCCATGTCATAGCATGCATCATATTGTGCATTGCATTGATCGTGTTTCTTCTCTGTTTGCCAGTGTTGTTCCCCCTCGGTAGACGTTGTACCGACGTTGTGATCGTTGACACTGATGAAGACTCAATGCTATCTTCGGAAGTGCCAGGCAAGCAAAACCCCCTTGTTCATTCCGATACAAACCCACTCTCTCGCTCCTGCTCTCTTTTACTGCATTAGGACAACATCGATTCAACTGTTATTTGCTGCGGTAGTTGAACCCCTTTATCCTCTGCATGACCTGTCATTGCCACAGTAAATAGATGAAACCCACTAGCATGAGTAGGAGTTGTTTGAACCCTGTTGTGCCTACTCATTCATGCTTGTTTGTCATGCCTGCTACTGCTTAGAGTTGAGTCAGGTCTGATTCATCGGGGATGAGTCAGAGGTGTGTGAACATGTCCTACTGTTGAGAGCTAAGTGTGTGAACACGATTTGGTAAAGGTAGCGGTGAGAGGCCATGTAGGAGTACATGGTGGGTTGTCTCATTGCAGCCGTCCTCAGGAACTGAGTTCTGTGTTTGTGATCCATGATTCAGCTACTACCACGCATTGAGCCCGAAACCAATGGACCCTCTCGGCTTCTTGATCACCCTTGTCCTCTGTCCAGGAGTTGCAAGTAGTTTCTGGTGTTTGTACTTTGCTAGAGGCCGTGGGCAGCGCTGGCCGGAGGGGTGGGCTGTGATGCGGTAGGCACGTGGCCGGGTATACCGGGCGCCCGTTTGGTGTCACGGAACCCTGTACACATCGTTTGGGGCTGTGAGCGAAACCCCGGCCGGATCTCCTCACGGATGGAACCCGAATATGCCATAAACCTGGACTAGAGACTTGAGTGTTTAGGTAGGCCGTGGCCGACACCCACGTTGGGCTTCCGCTTGAAGGTTGCCGAGTACATGTCGTGTAAACGACGGTAAGTGGTGACAGCGTGTGTGAAGAAGTACACCCCTGCAGGGTTAACATCATCTATTTGAATAGCCGTGTCCGTGGTAAAGGACTTCTGGGTTGCCTGTACAATTCATAGGCAAGTGAAAGTGGATACTTTAAAATGCGCAAGATAAGCGTGAGTGCTATGGATGGCGTTCTCGTAGGGAGACGGGAGCGGATCCATAGTGGTGTATTGATATGGTGAATATGTGGACTCGTGTGCGCCACCTCAAAAGAGTTACTTGCAGTCGTAGTTTAGGATAGCCACCGAGTCAAAGCTGGCTTGCTGTAGTTAAACCCCACCATCCCCTTTGTTGATAATGATGCATATGTAGTTTGTTCTGATGTAAGTCTTGCTGGGTACATTTGTACTCACGTTTGCCTATTTTATGTTTTTGCAGAGAGACTTCAGTCTCACTAGTAGTTTTGCGTGGACTTCGATGTTTAGCTTGTTACCTCAGCTACGATCTTGTGCCCTCGGCAGGATCTGGTAGACAGTCAGGCTTCTCAGCCTTTTTCATTTATAGATGTCTGTACTCAGACATGATAGCTTCAGCTTGTGTTTTGACTTGTATGCTCTGAATGTTGGGTCATGAGACCCATGTTTGTAATATCTCGCTCCTCGGAGCCTATTGAATAAAGACTTGAGTCGTAGAGTCATGTTGTGATGCCATGTTGTATTTGCACATATCGAGCATATTGTGTGTATGTTATTGAAATGCTTGGTATGTGTGGGATCTGACTATCTAGTTGTTTATCCTTGGTAGCCTCTCTTACGGGAAATGTCTCCTAGTGCTTCCACTGAGCCATGGTAGCTTGCTACTGCTCCGGAACACTTAGGCTGGCCGGCATGTGTCCTTCTTCGTTCTTGTGTCTGTCCCTTTGGGGAAATGTCACGCGATGAATAGCGGAGTCCTGTTAGCCCGCTACAGCCCGGTTCACCGGAGTCCTGCTAGCCCAGTGCTACAGCCTGGATTCACTCGCTGATGACCGACACGTTCGATGTTGGGTCATGGATGCCTGTCCCTGTAAGTTTATGCCACTTTGGGTTTACGACTAGCCATGTCAGCCCGGGCTCCTTATCATATGGATGCTAGCGACACTGTCATATACGTGTACCAAAAGGCGCAAACGGTCCCGGGCAAAGGTAAGGCGACACCCGTGGGAATACCGTGCGTGAGGCCGCAAAGTGATATGAGGTGTTACATGCTAGATCGATGTGGCATTGAGTCGGGGTCCTGACATAAATCTGAAATTTGGTTGAACCGGAGACATGTCTCTGAGTCGAATGATGGAGATTGCCACCAAGTATGCAAATGGTGAAGAAGAGGATCGGCTCCGGAGTGGCAAGCACAAGTCAGTCGCCCATGAAACCGGAGGAGGGAACTCCAGTCGGAAGCAGAAGCGGAAAGCCGAGCCAGCTGCTCCTAGAGAAGCCTTGGCCGTGACTCAAGGAAAGTTTAAAGGAAAGCCCAAAGGGTCTTGGAACCCTAAGAAAGTGAAGGTCAAAGAAAGAAATGACGTGTTGGATTTACCATGCCACATCCACACAAAGAAAGATGAGGAGGGTAAACTCATTACCCGAAACATACCGCTCGACAGTGTCGGCTCTTGATCTAGCAATTCCAGGGGAAACAACCCAAAGACAAGGAAAAGGAGTCGGACAAAGTCGAGGACAAAGAAGATAGTGATGATGGGTATCCCCAGGTCAATTCCACCCTGATGATTTTTGCTGACGTTGAAAGCAAAAGTCGATTGAAAGTTATAAACCGAGAAGTGAATATGGTTGCTCCGGCGACACCCAGTTATCTAAAATGGTCTCAGACTGCCACCACATTCGACCAGTCTGATCACCCGACGCACATAGCCCCCCTGGGAGGCAAGCTCTGGTGGTCGACCCAGTCGTCGAAGGCACTCGACTGACTAAAGTTTTGATGGATGGTGGCAGTGGCCTGAATATACTATATGCAGAGACCAGTCCAAACTCGGTACCAGCAACATGAGCTTCCATGGAGTCATTCCTGGAAAGAAGGTTGAGTCACTCGGCCAAATTGCTCTTGATGTGGTTTTCGGTGATTCCAAAAATTACCGCAAAGAAAAGTTGACATTTGAAGTTGTGGATTTCTAGAGTGCTTATCACGCTATTTTGGGCAGGCCAACTTATGCACGTTTTATGGCTCGACCATGTTATGTGTACCTCAAATTGAAGATGCCTGGCCCCAAAGGTGTGATCACTATCACTGGCAATCGGAAGAAGGCGTAAGAGTGCTTTCAGAAAGGCTCAAAGATCACTGATGCTCAGGTGACAGTGGTAGAGCTGCAGGAATACCAGAAAACTGCAGACCCGAGTGATTTGTTGCAAGCCAAGAAGTCCGCTACGGAATCAGTGTTTCAGTCGTCCGGTGAGACAAAACCGATTCACATTCACCCGACCGACCCCAGTGCTGCTCTGACTCATATCTCTACAACACTCGGCTCCAAATAGGAAGAGGCGCTCATCCAGTTCCTCCGTGAGAACTGGGACATCTTCGCATGGAAACCTTCTGACATGCCGGGTGTTCCCAGGGGGCTGGTTGAGCACCGTCTACGAGTCGACTCAAAAGTGAAACCTGTCAAAGAACATCTTCGATGGTCCGCCGTCCATAAAAGAAAGGCCATTGGCGAGGAGGTGGCTTGGCTCTTAGCAACGGAGTTTATCCGAGAAATTTACCACTCTAAGTGGCTCGCCAATGTTGTCATGGTCCCCAAGAAGTACAAGTCACTTCGCATGTGCATTGACTTCAAACATATCAATCGGGCCTGCTCGAAAGATCATTTTCCTCTTCCCCGCATCGACCAAATAGTCGACTCGACTGCGGGATGTGAGCGCCTGTCTTTTTTAGACGCTTATTTCGGTTACCATCAGATCCATCTGTATGGACCCGATGAGATCAAAACAACTTTCATTACTCCATTCGGGTGCTTCTGTTATGTCACTGTGCCATTCGGCCTCAAGAATGCCGGAGCCATGTTCA
Organism: Triticum aestivum; assembly: GCF_018294505.1. Classification (NCBI taxonomy): domain Eukaryota; kingdom Viridiplantae; phylum Streptophyta; class Magnoliopsida; order Poales; family Poaceae; genus Triticum; species Triticum aestivum. The sequence continues at coordinate 542,447,250 of NC_057804.1, read as the reverse complement.
TGAGGATGATTCAGAAGTGTTTGCTCACTCAAATCAGTTGGAATGTGGAAGCATACATGGATGATATTGTGGTCAAGTCACGGAAAGGTTCCGACCTGCTGACTGACCTTGCTGAGACATTTGCCAACCTCAGGAGGTATAATATCAAGCTTAATCCATCAAAGTGCACATTCGGAGTTCCTAGCGGAAAGCTACTCAGTTTTCTCGTTTCTGAACAAGGAATCGACGCCAATCCAGAAAAAATTGGTACTATACTCCGAATGAAACGACCTGTGCGTGTGCATGATGTCCAGAAGCTTACTTGTTGCTTGGCCACTTTAAGTCGATTCATCTCTCGTCTCGGTGAAAAGGCATTGCCTCTTTACCGACTGATGAAGAAGTCAGACAAGTTCGAGTTGACTCCTGAAGCCGATGCAGCGTTTGCAGAGCTAAAAGCCCTGCTTACCACCCAGCCGGTGCTTGTTGCCCCGATCAGCAAAGAGCCTTTGCTGCTTTACATTGCAGCCACAGGACAAGTCATCAGTACAGTACTTACGGTCGAGCGCAAAGAAGAAGGAAAAGCCTTTAAAGTTCAGCGCCCAGTATATTATATTTCTGAAGTTTTGACCCCATCAAAGCAAATATACCCTCATTATCAGAAGCTTGTATATGGGATTTATATGACCACGAAGAAGGTTGCTCATTACTTCTCTGACCATTCCATTACAGTCGTCAGCGACGCTCCATTGTCAGAGATTCTGCACAACAGAGATGCAACTAGTCGAGTGGCAAAATGGGCGATTGAACTCCTTCCCCTAGATATCAGGTTTGAGGCAAAGAAAGCCATCAAGTCCCAAGCAATAGCAGATTTCATCGCCGAGTGGACTGAACAGCAACTGCCGACTCAAGTTCACTCGGAGCACTAGACCATGTTCTTTGATGGTTCTAAGATGCTGAATGGTTCCGGTGCTGGGGTAGTGTTGGTTTCCCCCCGAGGAGATAAGCTCAGATATGTGCTCCAGATTCACTTTGATTCCTCCAATAATGAAGCAGAATACGAAGCACTTTTGTATGGGTTGCGTATGGCCATTTCACTCGGCGTCTATCGCCTCATGTTCTATGGAGACTCTGATTTGTTGGTTAACCAAGTGATGAAGGAATGGGACGTCAGAAGCCCAGCCATGACTGGTTACTGCAATGCAGTGAGAAAGCTAGAGAAGAAATTCGAGGGGTTAGAGCTTCATCATATACCCCGACCGAAAAATCAAGCAGCTGATGATTTGGCAAAAATAGGTTCCAAGAGAGAAGCCATTCCCAGTAATGTGTTTTTGGAACACATCCACACACCATCAGTTCAAGAGGATCCTTTCACCGAAGAAGCCCCGCAGCCAAAAAGTGCCACGGATCCGACTGAAGTTGAGGTCCCCGCTATGGTCGACCTAATCATGGAAGTTTTGGTCATCACTCCCGACTAGACAGTGCCGTACATCGCGTATATCCTAAGAAAAGAGCTCCCGGAGAATGAAGAAGAGGCTCGACAGATCGTCCGTCGATCCAAGGCCTTTACTGTGATAAAGGGATAGTTGTACAGGGAAAGCGCGACTGGAGCCGGTCAGAAATGTATAACACTAGAAGAAGGTCAGATAATTCTTTATGATATCCACTCGGGGACCTGTGGCCATCATGCGTCCTCTCAGACCATTGTGGCTAAAGCATACCGAGCATGGTTTTACTGGCCAAGAGCAAATGAAATGGCGAAGGAGATAGTCGACAAGTGTGAAGGATGTCAATTCTATTCCAGTATGTCACACAAACCCGCATTAGCCTTGAAGACCATTCCACTCATCTGGCCCTTCGCTGTTTGGGGATTAGATATGGTTGGACCATTGAGAACTGGCAGGAGCGGCTTCACCCATGTATTGGTGGCAGTCGACAAGTTCACTAAGTGGATTGAAGCCAAGCCTATCAAGAATCTTGATGCCGGCACTGCTACCAGCTTCATCAGAGGGTTGATATTCAGATATGGGGTTCCGCATAGCATCATCACTGATAATGGGTCAAACTTCGATTCTGACCAATTCAGAGCCTTTTGCGCTTCTCAAGGCACATGAGTCGACTACGCTTCCGTCGCTCATCCCCAGTCGGATGGACAAGCAGAAAGAGCAAACGGCCTAATTCTCAAAGGACTGAACCCCCGATTGATGCGTGATCTCAAACACGCAGCAAGCACGTGGGTCGATGAACTTCCATCAGTTCTTTGGGGATTGAGGACTACTCCTAATCGGTCGACTGGGCGAACCCCATTCTTTCTAGTCTATGGAGCTGAAGCAGTTCTGCCGAGCGACCTGCTTCACAATGCACCCCGAGTCGAGCTCTACTCTGAAAATGAAGCAGAACAAGCCCGGCAGGACGCAGTCGACTTTCTAGAAGAAGAAAGAGAGATGGCCATGATCCGATCGACTATCTATCAGTAAGACTTGCGTCGATTCCATGCCAGAAACGTGAAGAGTCGAGCCTTCCAAGAAGGAGACTTGGTCCTCTGAGTGCATCAACAGAAGCCACACAAACTCGCCCCTACTTGGAAAGGCCCCTTCATCATCACCAAAGTTCTCCACAACGGAGCGTACCATCTTTACAATGTCGATCGCCAGATTGATGAGCCACGAGCTTGGAATGCGGAACTGCTCCGCCCCTTTTATACTTAAGTACTCATTCAGATGAGATGTAATAAAAAGTACCTCTGTAGTTTGTTTATAAAAGACAAGAGTGTTATAATTTTCCCATTGATTGTTGTTGCTTTTGTTTACGTGAGAAATCCCCCAATGGGTGGCTTAGCTGCGAATCCGTTTCGCCTAAGTTTGTAAAAAAAATCCTACCGAGTGACGAGCAAGCCTCTCACTAGGGGCTTAGCTGTGAATCCGTTTCGCCTAAGTATTTGAAAATCCTACCGAGTGGAGAGCAACCCTCCCACTCGGGGGCTTAGCTGCAGTCCAGTACTCGCCTAAGTATTTAAAAATCCTACCGAGTGGAGAGCGAACCTCCCACTCAGGGGCTTAGCTACAGTCCAGTACTCACCTAAGTACTTGAAAATCCTACCGAGTGGAGAGCAACCCTCCCACTCGGGGGCTTAGCTGCAGTCCAGTACTCGCCTAAGTATTTAAAAATCCTACCGAGTGGAGAGCGAACCTCCCACTCGGGGGCTTAGCTGCAGTCCAGTACTCGCCTAAGTATTTGAAAATCCTACCGAGTGGAGAGCAACCCTCCCACTCGGGGGCTTAGCTGCAGTCCAGTACTCGCCTAAGTATTTAAAAATCCTACCGAGTGGAGAGCGAACCTCCCACTCGGGGGCTTAGCTGCAGTCCAGTACTCGCCTAAGTACTTGAAAATCCTACCGAGTGGAGAGCAACCCTCCCACTCGGGGGCTTAGCTGCAGTCCAGTACTCGCCTAAGTATTTAAAAATCCTACCGAGTGGAGAGCGAACCTCCCACTTGGGGGCTTAGCTACAGTCCAGTACTCGCCTAAGTATTTGAAAATCCTACCGAGTGGAGAGCAACCCTCCCACTCGGGGGCTTAGCTGCAGTCCAGTACTCGCCTAAGTATTTAAAAATCCTACCGAGTGGAGAGCGAACCTCCCACTCGGGGGCTTAGCTGCAGTCCAATACTCGCCTAAGTATTTAAAAATCCTACCGAGTGGAGAGCAACCCTCCCACTCGGGGGCTTAGCTGCAGTCCAGTACTCACCTAAGTACTTGAAAATCCTACCGAGTGGAGAGCGAACCTCCCACTCGGGGGCTTAGCTACAGTCCAGTACTCGCCTAAGTATTTAAAAATCCTACCGAGTGGAGAGAAATCCTCCCACTCGGGGGCTTAGCTGTAGTCCAGTACTCGCCTAAGTACTTGAAAATCCTACCGAGTGGAGAGCAACCCTCCCACTCGGAGGCTTAGCTGTAGTCCAGTACTCGCCTAAGTATTTGAAAATCCTACCGAGTGGAGAGCAAACCTCCCACTCGGAGGCTTAGCTGCATTCCAAGTGCTCGCCTAAGTATTAAATCCATTCTGATCCACAAGGACGACGAGGTGCGGGTCGACTGCTACCTTCTCCTTCGGAGCTACGCCACAAATACAACGTGCACTCTGCAAGGACAACGAGGTGCAGGTCGACTGCTACCTTCTCCTTCGGAGTTACGCCACAAATACAACATGCGCTCTGCAAGGACGATGAGGTGCAGGTCGACTGCTACCTTCTCCTTCGGAGCTACGCCACAAATACAACATGCGCTCTGCAAGGACGACGAGGTGCATGTCGACTGCTACCTTCTCCTTCGGAGTTACGCCACAAATACAACATGCACTCTGCAAGGACGACGAGGTGCAGGTTGACTGCTACCTTCTCCTTTGGAGCTACGCCACAAATACAACGTGCGCTCTGCAAGGACGACGAGGTGCAGGTCGACTGCTGCCTTCTCCTTAAGAGCTACGCCACAAATACAACATGCGCTCCATCCCAATCCGCGAGGACGCATGTCGACTGCAATCTGTGCTCCATCACTACCTGCAAGAGCGATGAAGTGTAGGTCGACTGGATTCTCCACCTCAGGGCTGCATCTCAAGCACTAAAGTATATTCGGAGTGAAGAACAAAGTTCGCTCGAAGGCAAATGCAAGCATATTCAACGATAAGCCAAGTTCGGACAACGTCCTATGGATTCAGAAGTACTCAGGCGTCAAGCCTGTAAAAGTTTATCGGTTACAAAACCACTCGGCATTCCGAGGGAAAATTAAAGCGAAGCATAGAAGTTTTCTTACTCCTCAGGAGGAGGACTGGAGGGCAAGATAAACTGGTCCAAGTCAATTCCGTCAGCAATCCGAGTGGCAGCAGCAATGAAGGTCTCCATGAAAGATTGGAAGTCGTGCTTCTTGGTATTGGCAACTTTGATGGACGCTAGCTTCTCCTCTCGCGCATCCTTGTAGTGAACGCGGACCTAGGGACAGGGCAATGTCAGCGCCGCACCTGGCAGAAGACTTCTTCCATTCTTGCACTCGACCTGGAACTTCATTCAGTCGAGTCATTAGAGACTCGAGGTCATTTTGAAGCGTTGCTCCTGGCCAGAGTGTCGTGTCAATTCGCGACGCCGCAACCTTTAGTCGAGCAAGGTAGTCAACCACACCAGCAACATGAGACTCCAGTCGGAGCACGTTCATAGTAGTTTCATCCTTCACAGGAGAGTTAATGGGATCCAAGCCTGTCTCCACTCGACTGGTCTCCTCCTCGAAGTTTTGGCAGAATTCTGTAAACACAATTCAAAGATAAACCAGCAGTTCTATGATGAGTCGATGATAACAAGTCAGTCGGGTAGGAGAGATTACCCTCAAGCATGATGAATAACTTCTTGGCGAGCCCCCCCAGATAGGCCTCCAGATTGTTCCTCTTCCCCACCAGTTCACTAGCCTTGTCACTCAGAGCTATCTTATCATTCTTCAGACGACTGACCTCCTTGTTGGCCATGTCGAGAGCAGCTTTCAGATTGGCGTTCTCCTCCTCAAGTTTACCGACTGAAGCCAGTTTTTCTTCCGCAAGTTCGTTTTGTCCAAAGCCGCCTTCTGCGCATCGGCAAGGTCATGGTCCTTCTTCTTCAGAGCCTCCTTCATTTTATCTGCAAAATGACAATGAGATCAGAATCAGGAATCGGTTGAAAGATAAAGACAATTGTCAAATTCTCACCAGTCGTACCTTTTGCTTCGTCTTTCGCCTTTTGAAAGTTCTCCTGAACAAGCTTCAAGTCAAGATCGAGCTGGATCTGTTTTTTTTTAATTCAGTATAGCGAGTCACAAGCTCGCAAGATCTCTGCGAAGGGTCAGTCGACAGACATCAAAGATAGGTTGCTCCGAGTGACTAAGAGAAAAACGTAACATTTCTAAGACTACAGCCGAATCAAAATATTCGACAGTAGTCTCGGGGACTACACCCAGTGGGTGCACTCAGCGTGCCCCCACTGGTTCTACCTGAAGGAAATATGCCCTAGAGGCAATAATAAAGTTATTATTTATTTCCTTATTTCATGATAAATGTTTATTATTCATGCTAGAATTGTATTAACCGGAAACATGATACATGTGTGAATACATAGACAAACATATAGTCACTAGTATGCCTCTACTTGACTAGCTCATTAATCAAAGATGATTATGTTTCCTAACCATAGACATGTGTTGTCATTTGATTAACGGGATCACATCATTAGGAGAATGATGTGATTGACATGACCCATTCCGTTAGCCTAGCACTTGATCCTTTAGTATGTTGCTATTGCTTTCTTCATGACTTATACATGTTCATGTAACTATGAGATTATGCAACTCTTGTTTACCGGAGGAACACTTTGGGTGCTACCAAACGTCACAACGTAACTGGGTGATTATAAAGGAGTACTACAGGTGTCTCCAAAGGTACATGTTGGGTTGGCGTATTTCGAGATTAGGTTTTATCACTCCGATTGTCGGAGAGGTATCTCTGGGCCCTCTCGGTAATGCACATCACTATAAGCCTTGCAAGCAATGTGACTAATGAGTTAGTTGCGGGATGATGCATTATGTAACGAGTAAAGAGACTTGCCGGTAACGAGATTGAACTAGGTATTGGATACCGACGATCGAATCTCGGGCAAGTAACATACCGATGACAAAGGGAACAACGTATGTTGTTATGCGGTTTGACCGATAAAGATCTTCGTAGAATATGTAGGAGCCAATATGGGCATCCAGGTTCCGCTATTGGTTATTGACCGAAGAATAGTTCTAGGTCATGTCTACATAGTTCTCGAACCCGTAGGGTCCGCACGCTTAAGGTTTCGATGACAGTTATATTATGAGTTTATGAGTTTTGATGTACCGAAGGAGTTCGGAGTCCCGGATGAGATCGGGGACATGACGAGGAGTCTCGAAATGGTCGAGACGTAAAGATCGATATATTGGACGACTATATTCGGAGTTCGGAAAGGTTCCGAGTGATTCGGGTATTTTTCGGAGTACCGGAGAGTTACGGGAATTCGCCGGGGAGTATATGGGCCTTATTGGGCCATACGGGAATAGAGGAGAGAGGCCGAAAGGAAGGAGGCGCGCAGCCCCCCTCTGGTCCGAATTGGACAAGGGGTGCGGCCCCCCTTTCCTTCCTCCTCTCCCCCTCTTTCCCCCCTTCTCCTACTCCAACAAGGAAGGAGGGAGTCCTACTCCCGGTGGGAGTAGGACTCCCCTTGGCGCGCCCCTCCTAGGTCGGCCGCCCCCTCCCCCCTTGCTCCTTTATATACGGGGGCAGGGGGGCACCTCTAGGCAGAACAACACAAGTTGATCTACGGATCGTTCCTTAGCCGTGTGCGGTGCCCCCCTCCACCATATTCCACGTCGGTCATATCGTCGCGGAGTTTAGGCGAAGCCCTGCGCCGGTAGAGCATCATCATCGTCACCACGCCGTCGTACTGACGGAACTCATCCCCGAAGCTTTGCTGGATCGGAGCCCGGGGATCGTCATCGAGCTGAACGTGTGCTAAACTCAGAGGTGCCGTACGTTCGGTACTTGGATCGGTCGGATCGTCAAGACGTACGACTACATCAACCGCGTTGTTATAACGCTTCCGCTTACGGTCTACGAGGTTACATGGACGACACTCTCCCCTCTCGTTGCTATGCCATCACCATGATCTTTTTGAAATTACTACGTTCCCCAACAGTGGCATCAGAGCCAGGTTTTATGCATTGATGTTATATGCACGAGTAGAACACAAGTGAGTTGTGGGCGATACAAGTCATACTACTTACCAGCATGTCATACTTTGGTTCGGTGGTATTGTGAGATGAAGCGGCCCGGACCGACATTACGCGTACGCTTACGCGAGACTGGTTTCACCGTTACAAGCACTTGTGCTTAAAGGTGGCTGGCGGGTGTCTGTCTCTCTCACTTTAGCTGAATCGAGTGTGGCTACGCCCGGTCCTTGCGAAGGTTAAAAGAACACTAACTTGACGAACTATCGTTGTGGTTTTGATGCGTAGGTAAGAACGGTTCTTGCTCAGCCCGTAGCAGCCACGTAAAATTTGCAACAACAAAGTAGAGGACGTCTAACTTGTTTTTGCAGGGCATGTTGTGATGTGATATGGTCAAGACGTGATGAGATATAAGTTGTTGTATGAGATGATCATGTTTTGTTGAAGTTATCGGCAACTGGCAGAAGCCCTATGGTTGTCTCTTTGTTGCATAAGATGCAAGTGCCAAATAATTGCTTTACTTTATCGCTATGCGATAGCAATAGTTGCAAGAGCAATAGTTGGCGAGACGACCATGTGATGACACATTGATATAGATCAAGATGATGAAGATCATGGTGTCGTGCCGGTAACGATAGAGATCATGACAGTACTTTGGAGATGGAGATCAAAGGCGCAAGATGATCATGGCCATATCATGTCACATATTTTGATTGCATATGATGTTTATCTGTTATACATCTTATTCTGTTTTGTTTGACGGTAGCATTTTAAGATGATCTCTCACTAATTATCAAGAAGTGTTCTCCCTGAGTATGCACCGTTGCGAAAGTTCTTCGTGCTGAGACACCACGTGATGATCGGGTGTGATAGGCTCTACGTTCAAATACAACGGGTGCAAAATAGTTGCACACGCGGAATACTCAAGTTAAACTTGACGAGCCTAGCATATACATATATGGCCTCGGAACACGAAGACCGAAAGGTCGAGCGTGAATCATATAGTAGATATGATCAACATATTGATGTTCACCGTTGAAACTACTCCATCTCATGTGACGATCGGACATGGTGTAGTTGATATGGATCACGTAATCACTTAGAGGATTAGAGGGATGTCTATCTAAGTGGGAGTTCTTAAGTAATATGATTAATTAAACTTAAATTTATCATGAACTTAGTCATAGTAGTATTTTGCAAATTATGTTGTAGATCAATAGCTTGCGTTGTTGCTTTCATATATTTATTTTGATATGTTCCTAGAGAAAATTGGGTTGAAAGATGTTAGTAGCAATGATGCGGAATGGATCCGTGATCTAAGGTTTATCCTCATTGCTGCATAGAAGAATTATGTCCTTAATGCACCGCTAGGTGACAGACCTATTGCAGAAGCAGACGCAGACATTATGAACGTTTGGCTAGCTCAATATGATGACTACTTGATAGTTTAGTGCACCATGCTTAACGGCTTAGAATCGGGACTTCAAAGATGTTTTGAACGTCATGGACCATATGAGATGTTCCAGGAATTGAAGTTAATATTTCAAGCAAATACCCGAGTTGAGAGATATAAAGTCTCCAACAAGTTCTATAGCTAAAAGATGGATGAGAATCGCTCAACTAGTGAGCATGTGCTCAGATTGTCTGGGTACTTCAATCACTTGAATCAAGTGGGAGTTAATCTTCTAGATAAGATAGTGATTGACAGAATTATCTAGTCACCATCACTAAGTTACTAGAACTTCGTGATGAACTATAGTATGCAAGGGGTGATGAAAACAATTCCCGAGCTCTTCGTGATGTTGAAATCGACGAAGGTAGAAATCAAGAAAGAGCATCAAGTGTTGATGATTGACAAGACCACTAGTTTCAATAAAAGGGCAAAGGGAAAGAAAGGGAAACTTCAAGTAGAATGGCAAACAAGTTGTCACTCCCGTGAAGAAGCTCAAAGCTGGACCTAAGCCTGAAACTATGTGCTTCTACTACAAAGGAAATGGTCACTGGAAGTGGAACTACTCCAAATATTTGGTGGATAAGAAGGATGGCAAAGTGAACAAGGGTATATTTGATATACAGGTTATTGATGTGTGCCTTACTAGTGTTTATAGTAGCCCCTGAGTATTTGATACTTGTTCGGTTACTAAGATTAGTAATTCGAAATAGGAGTTACAGAATAAACAGAGACTAGTTGAAGGGGAAGTGACGATGAGTGTTGGAAGTAGTTCCAAGATTGATATGATCATCATCGCACACTCCCTATACTTTCGGGATTAGTGTTAAACCTAAATAAATGTTATTTGGCATTTGCGTTGAGCATGAACATGATTTGATCGTGTTTATTGCGATACGGTTATTCATTTAAAGTTAGAGAATAATTGTTATTCTGTTTACATGAATAAGACCTTCGATGGTTATACACCCAATGAAAATAGTTTGTTGGATCTCGATCATAGTGATACACATATTCATAATATTGATGCCAAAAGATGCAAAGTTAATAATGATAGTGCAACTTATTTGTGGCACTGCCGTTTGGGTCATATCGGTGTAAAGCGCATGAAGAAACTCCATAAAGATGGATTTTCGGAATCACTTGGTTATGAATCATTTGATGCTTGCGAACCGTGCCTTTTGGGCAAGATGACTAAAACTCCGTTCTCCGGAACAATGGAACAAGCTACTGACTTATTGGAAATAATACATACCGATGTATGCGATCCAATGAGTGTTGATGCTCGTGGCAAGTATCGTTATTTTCTGACCTTCACAAGATGATTTGAGCAGATATGGGTATATCTACTTGATGAAACATAAGTCTGAAATAGTTGAAAGGTTCAAAGAATTTCAGAGTGAAGTGGAAAAATCATCGTAACAAGAAAATAAAGTTTCTGCGATCTGATCGCGGAGACGAATATTTGAGTTACGAGTTTGGTCTTCAATTAAAACAATGTGGAATAGTTTCACAGCTCACGCCACCTGGAACACCACAATGTTATGGTGTGTCCGAACGTCGTAACCGCACTTTATTGATATGGTGCGATCTATGATGTCTCTTACCGGTTTTACCATTATCGTTTTGGGCTATGCATTAGAGACAGCTGCATTCACGTTTAATAGGGCACCATCTAAATCCGTTGAGATGACACCGTATGAACTATGGTTTAGCAGTAAACCTAAGTTGTCGTTTCTTAAAAGTTTGGGGCTGCGATGCTTATGTGGAAAAGTTTCAACCTGATAAGCTCAAACCCAAATTGGAGAAGTGCGTCTTCATAGAATACCCAAAGGTAACTATTGGGTACTCCTTCAATCACAAATCCAAAGGCAAAACATTCGTTGCTAAGAATGGATCCTTTCTAGAGAAGGAGTTTCTCTCAAAAGAAGTGAGTGGGAGGAAAGTAGAACTTGATGAGGTAATTGTACCTGCTCCCGTATTTGAAAGTAGTTCATCATAGAAATCTGTTCATGTGACTACTACACCAATTAGTGAGGAAGTTAATGATGATGATCATGAAACTTCAGATTAAGTTACTACAGAACCTCGTAGGTCTTCCAGAGTAAGATCCACACCAGAGTGGTACGGTAATCCTGTTCTGGAAGTTATGTTACTAGACCATGACGAACCTACGAACTATGAAGAAGCGATGGTGAGCCCAGATTCCGCAAAATGGCTTGAGGCCATGAGATCTGAGATAAGATCCATGTATGAAAACAAAGTATGGACTTTGATTGACTTGCCCAATGATCGGCGAGACATTGAGATTAAATGGATCTTCAAGAGGAAGACGGACGCTGATAGTGTTACTATCTACAAAGCTAGAATTGTCGCAAAAGGTTTTCGACAAGTTCAAGGTGTTGACTACGATGAGAGTTTTTCACTCGTATCTATGCTTAAGTCTGTCTGAATCATGTTAGCAATTGCCGCATTTTATGAAATCTGGCAAATGGATAACAAAACTGCATTCCTTAATGGTTTTCTTAAAGAAGAGTTGTATATGATGCAACCAGAAGGTTTTGTCAATCCTAAAGGTGCTAACAAATTGTGCAAGCTCCAGCGATCCATCTATGGACTGGTGCAAGCATCTCGGAGTTGGAATATATGCTTTGATGAGTTGATCAAAGCATATGGTTTTATACAGACTTTTGAAGAAGCCTGTATTTACAAGAAAGTGAGTGGGAGCTCTGTAGCATTTCTAATATTATATGTGGATGACATATTGTTAATTGGAAATGATATGGAAATTCTGGATAGCATGAAAGGATACTTGAATAAGAGTTTTTCAAAGCAAGACCTCGGTGAAGCTGCTTACACATTGAGCATCAAGATCTATATAGATAGATCAAGACGCTTGATAAGATTTTTCAATGAGTACATACCTTGATAAATTTTTGAAATAGTTCAAAATGGAACAGTCAAAGAAGGAGTTCTTGCCTGTGTTACAAGGTGTGAAGTTGAGTAAGACTCAAGACCCGACCATTGCAGAAAATAGAAAGAGAATGAAAAGTCATTCCCTATGCCTCAGTCATAGGTTCTATAAAGTATGCTATGATGTGAACCAGACCTATTGTATACCTTGCTCTGTGTTTGGCAAAGGAATACAATTTTGATCTAATAAGTAGATCACTGGACATGGGTCAAGAATATCCTTAGTGAGGACTAAGGAGATGTTTCTCGATTATGGAGGTGATAAAAGAGCCCGTCGTAAAAGTTACAACGATGCAAGCTTTTACACCAATCCAGATGACTCTAAGTCTCAATCTGGATACATATTGAAAGTGGAGCAATTAGCTAGAGTAGCTCCGTGCAGAGCATTGTGGACATAGAATATTTGCGAAATACATACGGCTCTGAATATGACAGACCCGTTGACTAAGCTTCTCTCACGAGCAAAACATGATCATACCTTAGTACTCTTTTGGGTGTTAATCACATAGCGATGTGAACTAGATTATTGACTCTAGTAAACCCTTTGGGTGTTGATCACATGATGATGTGAACTATGGGTATTAATCACATGCAGATGTGAATATTGGTGTTAAATCACATAGCGATGTGAACTAGATTATTGACTCTAGTGCAAGTGGGAGACTGAAGGAAATATGCCCTAGAGGCAATAATAAAGTTATTATTTATTTCCTTATTTCATGATAAATGTTTATTATTCATGCTAGAATTGTATTAACCGGAAACATGATACATGTGTGAATACATAGACAAACATATAGTCACTAGTATGCCTCTACTTGACTAGCTCATTAATCAAAGATGGTTATGTTTCCTAACCATAGACATGTGTTGTCATTTGATTAATGGGATCACATCATTAGGAGAATGATGTGATTGACATGACCCATTCCGTTAGCCTAGCACTTGATCGTTTAGTATGTTGCTATTGCTTTCTTCATGACTTATACATGTTCCTGTAACTATGAGATTATGCAACTCCCGTTTACCGGAGGAACACTTTGGGTGCTACCAAACGTCACAACGTAACTGGGTGATTATAAAGGAGTACTACAGGTGTCTCCAAAGGTACATGTTGGGTTGGCGTATTTCGAGATTAGGTTTTGTCACTCCGATTGTCGGAGAGGTATCTCTAGGCCCTCTCGGTAATGCACATCACTATAAGCCTTGCAAGCAATGTGACTAATGAGTTAGTTGCGGGATGATGAATTATGTAATGAGAAAAGAGACTTGCCGGTAACGAGATTGAACTAGGTATTGGATACCGACGATCGAATCTCGGGCAAGTAACATACCGATGACAAAGGGAACAACGTATGTTGTTATGTGGTTTGACCGATAAAGATCTTCATAGAGTATGTGGGAGCCAATATGGGCATCCAGGTCCCGCTATTGGTTATTGACTGGAAACATGTTTCGGTCATGTCTACATAGTTCTCGAACCCGTAGGGTCCGCACGCTTAAGGTTTTGATGACAGTTATATTATGAGTTTATGAGTTTTGATGTACCGAAGGAGTTCGGAGTCCCGGATGAGATCGGGGACATGACGAGGAGTCTCGAAATGGTCGAGATGTAAAGATCGATATATTGGACGACTATATTCGGAGTTCGGAAAGGTTCCGAGTGATTCGGGTATTTTTCGGAGTACCGGATAGTTACGGGAATTCGCCGGGGAGTATATGGGCCTTATTGGGCCATACGGGAATAGAGGAGAGAGGCCGAAAGGAAGGAGGCGCGCAGCCCCCCTCTGGTCCGAATTGGACAAGGGGTGCGGCCCCCCTTTCCTTCCTCCTCTTCCCTCTTTCCCCCCTTCTCCTACTCCAACAAGGAAGGAGGGAGTCCTACTCCCGGTGGGAGTAGGACTCCCCTTGGCGCGCCCCTCCTAGGCCGGCCGCCCCCTCCCCCCTTGCTCCTTTATATACAGGGGCAGGGGGGCACCTCTAGGCAGAACAACACAAGTTGATCTACGGATCGTTCCTTAGCCGTGTGCGGTGCCCCCCTCCACCATATTCCACCTCGGTCATATCGTCGCGGAGTTTAGGCGAAGCCCTGCGTCGGTAGAGCATCATCATCGTCACCACGCCGTCGTACTAACGGAACTCATCCCCGAAGCTTTGCTGGATCGGAGCCCGGGGATCGTCATCGAGCTGAACGTGTGCTAAACTCGGAGGTGCCGTACGTTCGGTACTTGGATCGGTCGGATCGTCAAGACGCACGACTACATCAACCGCGTTGTTATAACGCTTCCTCTTACGGTCTACGAGGGTACGTGGACGACACTCTCCCCTCTCGTTGCTATGCCATCACCATGATCTTGCGTGTACGTAGGAATTTTTTTGAAATTACTACGTTCCCCAACACTACCGTCTTGATCCGATCAGTCGACCGAAAGAGACAAAGAGGTTATGATCCTAAAACCATAGCTAACTGCCAGTAGTCAGCCATGGTCTCATCATGATCATCCAAAAAAAACACAGGATTCTTCAGACCTTAGTCGACTGCCAGCAGTCGACCATGGTATCAGGGACCACACCTAGTGGATGCACTCAGCGTGCCCCCACTGGTTCCAAGATTCCATTCGACATGGTCCTACCAGACCGAGTGAAGAAGTTAGAGTGAAGAAATTCAAAATACAAAGACTACAGTTGACTGCCAGCGGTCCACCATAGTCTCGGGGACTACACCCAGTGGATGCACTCAGCGTGCCCCCACCGATCCAAAAATTCAATCGACACACCCAAGTGGGTGTACAGATACAAAGATCTTCGTATCTGTGTCTTTAGATAACATATCCTAACAGAAAAAGCGGTGACCAACTAACCTGGACGTTGCTCTGAAGGGCTGAGCTAGCATCATAGGCCGCCTGGCTGGCTTCCCGGATCGCCTTCACCTACTCCATCATGATCCCCGCCTGACGTATAGCCTCCTTAGCAGCACCCACTTGGTCCTCTGGGACGTGGTGTGTGGCAAAAATGGAGGGCGGGTCAGCAGTCGAAGACGAAGGCCGGGCACTCGTCAGCGGCACAACAAAGGACACAGAATGCCGAGTGACATCGCCACCTTCTTGAACCGATGCCTCAGGCACTGACGCAATCTAAGTAGTCTTGCCAGTCGACGCCTTCTTATTCCTCCTCACCCTCAGTGGCACCTCGTCGTCATCATCAGGAAGATCAATGACATGAGGAGGAACTACAGGAAAATCCAAAGTTGAAAACGAAAATCCAATCGACCAAAAGTGAAACTACAGAAATTGTACCAAGGTTGGAGGTGGCAGCGTCTTCCATTTCCTGGTCTTCGTTCCTGGCAGAGGTCTCAGAGGTAGCGGCACTGCAGATTTCAGAAACCAGTCGGTTAGTCATCGAGTCGACCAAGAGTCTGTCCATGCTAAACGAGAAAACACAAGTTCTGCCGTTACCCGGAAATGGTAGGGATGGTCATTCTCATCTTGGGCAAGGCCTTCGGCGGCTTTGATGACGCCGTCCGTGGATGCTTCGACGCTTTTTCAGTCGGTGCCGAAGAAGTTGTCCGAGGGCGTTTTGACGACTACACAGCAGGCGCGGCCGCTTTGCCACGCTCGCTCGCGGGGTCATGGATAAGCTTGGATCACCTTTTCGTGCGAGGAGGATCGACCTCCTCCTCCTCTTCTTCACTGGAGTCATCGTCATCCTCTTCCCCCTCACCATCAGATTGCCACTCCTCCCCGCTTTCACCTCCGCTCGCCTCCTCCTCCTCGGTCTGCTCTTGCGCCCTGTTGGGCATCGAGTACATCTTAGTAATGGTCTAGAAGATAATAAACAAGACAAAGGTCAGTCGATTGATTTTAAGCAAACAGAATGAAGAAAGCAAAGCCACAGTTAGAGATGCAGAATCGGACCTGATCTACTTCATATGATTGGTCGAGTGGAGGAATCCTCCTAGCTCCTCGGGGGTTGTCTTTTTTCCGTGTGATACTCGACAACCACCCCTCCAACGTAGCCTCGTCGACCTCCTCCGGGTGAATCCGAGTGGTGTCATCGAGACCCGAATACAACCACATCGGATGGTCACGAGCTTGGAGCGGTTGGATGCGCCTCCGGAGGAAGACCTCTAGCAGATCCATACCAGTTACCCCGTCACGGACAAGCTGAACCACTCGACTAACCAACACTTTGACTTGTGCCTTCTCTTTTGGTGTCACTTTCAAGGAGGAAGGTTTTTCTGCTCGGTTCAGGGAGAAAGGGGGAAGACCCGTCGCCTGTCCTGGGGTCGGCTGGTCTCTGCAGTAGAACCAGGTCGACTGCCACCCGCGGACCGAGTCAGGAAGAATCATAGTTGGAAAAGAACTTTTGCTTCTCATCTGGATCCCAAGACCCCCGCACATCTGAATCACTTGCGTCTTATCGTCACTCGACTTGGCTTTCTTAACCAATTGAGAACGACAAGTAAAAATGTGCTTGAAGAGGCCCCAATGAGGACGGCAACCCAAGAAATTCTCGCACAAAGACATGAAGGCAGCAAGGTACACGATGGAATTTGGAGTAAAGTGATGGAGTTGCGCTCTGAAAAAGTTCAAGAAACTCCGGAAAAAGGATGAGGGGGTAGGGAGAATCCGCGGTCGACGTGAGTGGCGATAAGGACACACTCACCCTCGAGAGGATGCGGCTCGATCTCGTTCCCTGGGAGGCGCGCAGATCCATGAGGAATGAGTCCCCCCTCGACCAGGTCGTCAATGTCATCCTGACGAATCGCCGAGGGCATCCAGTCACCCTGGATCCAGCCCCGCGGCAAGGCAGACCTCGAGGAAGATCCGCTCCGGCCAGACTTCTTCGCCTTCGCCTGCGCCGCCGTCTTCTTCGCGCACTCCAGGGCCGCCGTCTTCTCCTTCACCATTGCCGCAGACGAAGCTCAAACGGACCAATGGCACCAGGATGGGAGCAGAAGTGGCGGAGAGATTCGAGAAGAAAGAGGGGAAATGAAGGCGCACTGTTCAAAAGCCCTGAGCCAGTAGCTTATATGGAGTCGCTTCCGAGTGACTGACCTGTAGGCCCAGACGATCCTGTCAAATCCCGCAACAGTCACGCGCGCGATACGTGGCGAAAAAGGTGGCGCGGAGATCGAGGCATCTCCGCCCTGTCCCGTCCGATTACTGCGGCCTCCTCCGCCCCGTGCGCTTCCCAAAATTCAAATCCCGCAGAATCCGCGAGCAGCAGAACAACTTGTCAGACAGAGGATCTCCTCCACACCGTCACTCAGAACTTTTCAAGTAAAGAAATTCACTCGATTGAAACCAAGAATGGATCAAGGCGACCGAAAAAGAAGTTGGTGTCGTTACTCAAGTTCTTGGATCCAAAACCAGATACACTCATAGCACGAAAAGTGGGTCGGAAGAGTTCTCAACTCCTTCCCCACTCAATCCTCGATCCATTCGGGGGATAATGATGAAGCTATGTACCTAGGGTAGGATCATGGACCTGTCCAAACTACCCTACCCAAGGACATCTCTAGAAAGAAACCACCTGTCAATCGACTCATAAGTGTTCCACTCGACAGACTCGAAGACACTCGACCATGAAGCCAACCACTCGACGGCCGGGAGATCTAAAGTCACTCTGCATGCAAACAGTCGGTCATTGAGTAGCTTTTATGGTCATCATAGCACTTTACTTATGGCGTTACCAGTAACGTCCGACCTTAATGTACCTTAAACCCCACATAACTAAGGGCCGGAGGGGTCTGGCGAACTCTATATAAGCCACCCCCCTCCTCAGTGTAAAGGGTTCACACCCCTGTAACTCATACACATATAATCCAGTCGACCGCCTCCGGGCTCCGAGACGTAGGGCTGTTACTTCCTTCGAGAAGGGCCTGAACTCGTAAATCCCTTGCGTATACAACTACTCCATAGCTAGGATCTTGCCTCTCCATTCCTACCCCCCTACACTACTGTCAGACTTAGAACCACGACATGCGCCGCTGCAAGTGATACATGGAGAGACACTCATTGCTCGACTACAACATGGCTAAAAGTGTTTGGGCTCTTCGGGACGAGGACAACTCACTGCCAATCTATGGCAGCAAGACGACTAATCCGTGGTTGTGGTTGTTTAATTTGAGCGAGACACTTTCTAGCAACAAAATCATTGTGGTGTTAGTCATGTTGTGGGCAATATGGTACACTCGGCGCCGGGTAATCCTTGAGCATGAATATGAAAGTCTCTTTTCAACACGCCTATTTATTAGTAGATAGATAGATGAGATTACATGTCAAGGTACAAATCAACGAGCCAAGATGGATCCCTCCAGTTGAAGGTCATACGAAGTTGAATGTAGATGGTGCAGTAGCGAAGATGCAGAACAAAGGAGCCGTTGGTGTCATTTATTGCAGCGAGTAGGGGCAGTCCGAGGGTGCCTCTTTGGTGGTTCTTCCGGGACCCATCGTTCCCGAGACCCTGAAAGCTCTTGCATGTCGTGAAGCCATCTCTTTGGCTGAGGACCTAGGCCTACAAAAAATACATGTTTCAATTGACTGTCTATTAGTCGTCCGGGGGCTCGAAGCGACCGTAACCTCGGAGGTCATTGTATGGTGTTTCAGGATATCAAGAGGCGAAGCTCTTCTTTAATAGCATGCAAGTTTATTCATGGACAAAGGTTGATATGTACGGCTACATTCCCCTCCGGATAATAAATTATGTAAACATTGATACTCATACTTTGCAATAAAGCAGCGCTGTAATTCTCAAAAAAAGGGGGCGGTCCGAGGGGAACGGAATTCCCTATTGGACGCACATTGCGTCAAATTGTCGAGGAATCGCACAGGCGCATGTGACTAGAGAGCGATTTTGGGCAGGCCCTATAGCGTCTACAGGTTCCGTTTTTAGGAACTTTCTTGAGCGTTCCCAGCTGGTTTTTACTGGTTTTGGGAACCATCTAGAAGGTTCCTGAACTGTTTTTTTATTTTTTTATTTTCTTCTTCTTTTTTACTCTTTCTATTTTTTCTTCTTCCTTTTTCTGGTTCCTTTTCCTTTTCTTTTCGTTACTTTTTTCTTTTCTTTCAGTTTCCCTTTTCAAGTTAATTACTCTTTTCAACAAATTTTCTTTCTTTGAATTTTTATTTCTTTTTATTTTCTTCTCTCATGTTCAGAATTTATTCAAAATATTTAAGTTTTGTTCATGTTTCCAAAAAATGTTCAATTTTCGAAAAAAAGTTCTCAAAATTCAAAAAATATTCGAAACTTTTGAAATTTATAAAATCTTCCAGATTTCAATTTTTTCATGTATTCAGAAAAAAAATCACGCTTCCAAATTTGTTTTTGATTTTTCAAAATTATTCTCCGTTTCAAAATTTGTTCTCAAGATTCAAAATATGTTCGTGCTTTAAAGAATTGTTTGTGTTTCAAATTTTTTTCTCCATTTCTAAATTGTTCTCAAGACAAAAAAATGTTCGTGCTTTAAAAAACTGTTCATAAATTCCAAAATATTCTTCTTTCCAAAAAATGTTCAGTTTTCGTAAAAATGTTCTCAAAATTCAAAAATTGTTCTCATTACACAAAAAAGTTCAAAACTTTTGAAATTCGGCAAATGTATTGGATTCCATTTTTTCACCTATTAAAAACAAACTCACGCTTCCAAATTTGTTCTGGATTTTTCAAAATTGTTCTCCATTTCGAATTTGTTCCCAAAATTCCAAAAATGTTCGTGCTTTAAAAATTGTACACAAATTCAAAACTTTCCCCTTTTGAAAATTTGTTCACAAATTCGAAAAAAATTCAGAAGTTCCCTGTTGATCAAGTTTTGTTCACAAATTCATAAAATGTTCCTATTTTGAAAAATATGTTCACAAAGACAAAAATTGTTCGCTGTTTTTCAACCTTGTTTGTGATTGTCATAAATTGATCAGTATTAAAAAAGGTTCCTGTTTTATGGAATTTCGTTACCTGTGTCTTTTTCGGATCTCGCTGGTTTTGTTCTAGGGTTTCGCGCAATACAATATTCAGATATGCACGCTAGTAGAACTGGTAATAGCACGTCTTTTATATCGAGGAGATCTAGGTTCAATCCTTAGCTTCGCGCGATTATTTTTTGGTCTACTGGCTCACGTTACAATCCGCTTTGCTGCTGGTCGCTAGCTTGGGCCGGCCCAATCGGATTTCCGCCTGTGTGCTCATAACAAATTAACAGTTGCTCCTGCTACTCAGCCTAGAGCCTTGAGCATTATACAAGGACGCGCTGTAGGAGTAACCCATTACCTTCTGGGTGGAATTGCCACGACATGGGCATTCTTCGAGGGGAACCTGCCCCCTTAGCAAATCTAGCAAAAAAGATCTTGTGATTGGGCCTTGAAAGCCCACGGTATTCCTTTTGTGTCTAACATAGTGCCCGGCCCGGTAACCCAGTCAAGCATAATAATTTTCGGATCTACTGTACTAAATTAAAGGAACTTGGATTTCGCACGGCGTACCCTAAAAAAAAAGGATTTCGCACGGCGTGAGACTGACAGGCGGAGCCCGGGTGGGCAAACGACTCGTCACCCCCGCCTCGCTTTCCCCAAGCAGCAAAGCATCGCGTGCGACACGAGCACGACGACACACAGAGCCTTGGACCGGACCAACAAACGAACTGTACCCGCGACTGCGAGCGAGCGAGCGAGCGAACCGAGGAGGACAGCGCAACCGCCGGATCGATCCGTCCCCTCCCCGCCGATCGCCACCGTTACCCGGAGACTTCGCTCGAACCCGGCCGAAGGCGTCGGCCATGGGCTGCTCCTCCTCCGTGCCAGGTCGG
>NC_057804.1:542418991-542425901 GCF_018294505.1 Triticum aestivum | reverse complement strand
CGTGTGCACGCTTTGATGCGTGCTGTGGTCGCCGGAGTTTAGGTTAGAGGGTCCGTGATGTTCTGTGGGAGGTTTAATTTGGACCCCGATTAGTGCCCCAGGCCACGGCGTCTGTCGTTCGGCCACACATTTTCTTAATTTCTAGGGTTTGGAGCGCTGCTTAGTGGTAGATTTGTTGATTCCTTGGAACGGCGCGTCTTCGTGCTATCTATTCGCAAATGAAAGGTCGGTGTGTGGGTGTATACGAGTCGGGAGTGGGGTAGTTTGCAGCTGGGGCAGAAGAATTAGGCACTTGCCCACTTTAGCGTCATGTTTTAACACACAACTATTTTTGTCTTGCAGCTAGAAGCACCGGAGGGCTGAACAATATCAACGGTAGCTCTTCTGCTGCTGATTCAAATGACTTGCGTGCCAAGGTACCTTTTCTATTCTTTTCGGCTGCTTTTATTCACATTGCTTGTGGTATCGGCACAAGCAATTGTAACTGTAGATTCACATTTGTATGACATTACAGCCAACATTTGATACCCACTGCACGGTTATATAGACAGGATGGCCTCTGACCAGATTCAGATATACAAAATCCTGGAAACAGCATTCCAAACATAGCTAGTGTTTTTTTCCGACAATCTTGAGACCTGGGTAATTTCCTGTGGGTGTAGTGTATATGACTTAGAACGTAATGGTATTTTCGTTTCATAGTCTAACAGGCGAACTAAACTTGAGACAACTATTTCATATGTACTCCTACTATACATCCCTTCAGTAAAATACATTAGAAATATGTTAATTGCGGCTCTATTGTCTACTTGTATGTACTGTAATATCTATATTTTCTGGTATATGTGTGAAACCAGAAATCATTTTGTTGTGTAGAAGCTCTGGGGTACAAGCAGGGGCGGAGTTTAGTTAGGGCCCAACCGGGCCATGGCCCGCCCAGGATTTTTGCACATATTTTTTTACCCATGCTTGCTACGTTGCCCAGCCCACCACCTGGCTGCAGTTCACCACGCACACTTCACATCCCCTTTACATGATCGATCCAGCCTGAACGCTCCATTTCCTCTCGCTCGAGTATTGAGCAGCGCAACAGAGGCACTAGGTCAACACAGTAACACTAGCAGGCTTGCCGCCGCACATACACAACAAGGAGCAGCTATCACCCACCAGGAACCCTACTCACATCAGTGCCACGAGGTCCAGCCCTCCAGCAGCAAGGCAGGAGGCAGTGTGCAAGACATCACATGCAATCTATTTTGTTTTCCAAAATTCCGGCTTAGCGATTTTCAAATTTGTTTACAAACAGTTTGGATTGCTTACCACATGTGTTACGTGGTAGCTTAGCGATTTTATTCCCTGATTTTATTCACTCGGTTGTTCATTGCATTTTAAAAATTGCAATGTAGGTATTAGTAGGTACCCATGTAATATCATATACTACTGCCTACGATGCAGAATTTTAAGAAAGCATTGTGCTCTCTTTAGTTTGGCCCGCCCAACATTTTCTTCGAAGCTCCGCCACTGGGTACAAGGTTGGAATTATGCGACTGCTCAGCTCAACATTTGAAATGTAGGATAACTGGGGTCATACTGTACTGATTTGGTTATTTCTGCGACTAATCAAATAAAAAGCTGTCAACTGCTTCATCTGACTGCTCTAACTAATTCACAATTAATGTGGTGTAACGCACATATCAGGGTACCACTATGCTGAGTAGCACTGATCCCCATTGTAGCAGTATATATGCATACATTTAGCTTATTTCCGCGTGGATGGTTTTTTAGAATAGGCATAGCCCTGTTTGTTTTGGATTCTGGGACCAAATTCAGCTTTGCCGGTGAAGCCTAATCTGGAATCTGAAACAAACATCTATTTGGAATCAGCTTTGCCAGTGAAGCTGAATCTGGATTTGGGCCATATTTTGTGCAATTTCCTGAAGCACCTCAAAGTGTACTTCGGTGGCCGCGAATCAGCTTCGCCAGTCGCCACTGAAGCGAATCCACAGGTGATTAAAATCCAAGCGAAGCTGAAACAAACAGGGCCATAGTCCAGGACCAAGGTGCCACATTGCGCTTGTTTGCATGTTCTGTGCAATCAATATATTCCACATGAGATGTTAGCCATACCATTTGTTGCATTTACATGTTTTGGCAACCTTAAAAGGGTCACATTGCGTGAAACATTTTCTCATCTTACACAAAATATGTCACAGTGGCCTTGTTTTTGGGGACTCCTATTTTGTTCATTCTGTGAATGTGATTCTCTCTTGATAGTGTGCCGATATAACAGAAGCAGAAATATTTCTGTACCAGAATACCAAAAGAACAACAAACCAGAAACTAGCAAACCTAATCAAGAGAGCAAAAACTTGAGCCAAAAAGAAGAAGAAATGAACTAGAAAGTTATCAAACTCGCTAGTTGCTTGGACGGTTGGACCGGAGGTTCTGCTTGACATATTTATGCATATGGATGATTGCACACTCTCTTTACGTCAATCAACCCATTTATTGCATCGTCGGCCCTGCTGAACACATTTTACCGCGTCAAATGACTTAGTGACTCTGTTTGATGTTTCCATTGTCTTCATGTTGCAGTTGGTATTGCTCGGAGATTCTGGTGTTGGAAAAAGCTGCATCGTTCTTCGGTTTGTCCGCGGTCAGTTCGATCCAACTTCCAAGGTGTGACTGAGCTGCAGATGAAAATGTTACTTTCACCTTCAATGCAATTCCCTCGCTCCATAAGCTCCATTGTTTAAGTTATTTGTAAATAATTTAGGTAACTGTTGGTGCATCATTTTTATCACAAACATTGGCGTTGGAGGATTCGACAATAGTGAAGTTTGAAATCTGGGATACTGCTGGACAAGAGAGGTACATATCTGGTGCTTTAGTTATCCTATATAATGTTAGGTAATAACATGTTGTTGATGAGGTGAAAAGCATTGTTTATGTTTTCTCCACAGTCTTAGTAATATGCCGCATGAAATTTTTACTTGGTTGCACCCACATGCATTTCTTTTTCAACCAATAAATCAGGACTAATGTGGGAACTTTTCAATTTCAGATATGCTGCCTTGGCACCTCTTTACTACAGAGGAGCTGCTGCTGCGGTTGTTGTCTATGACATAACTAGTCCAGAATCATTCAAGAAAGCACAATATTGGGTGAAGGTAAACTATGCTAAGTCTCTTTATTCTGATGTTTTGTGGATCGACTTTGTTGTTCTTTCCTTCAGTGCTGGATTTGTATATGTGCTCAAAACTCTACTGTAGTGAAGGTCTGTATTGTACTGTATGACTGCTGATAGACTAGAAGTATATTGGAGATTACCATCCACTATTTGAAGAATTACGACTTAACAACATTGCAAATGAGCATAATCGAAGCGCTTTCGATTTACTTCTGCGCACACCTGACAAATATTATTTTGTTGATTATAATAGAGTATCATAGAGTTGTGAATTCAGTTATGCTTCCCACTGTTTCTTTTTGGTTTGAGATTGAATTGTTTGTATTCGTAATTTCCTTTTCTATTCCGTATCCTGCAGGAACTTCAAAAACATGGTAGTCCTGGTATTGTCATGGTATTGGTTGGTAATAAAGCTGATCTACATGAAAGTCGAAGTGTACCTTCTCAGGTACTGTTTTACACTGCACGGTGAAGTTGGGATAAATACTTAATGTGCTGTAAAATTATCTGATGATGCTGTACACTTTCTGAAGGAGGCACAAGAGTATGCAGAGAAGAACAGCATGTTATTCATGGAGACGTCAGCAAAAACATCTGATAATATAAATCAAGTATTTGAGGTATGCCCTCTGAGGAGGCTATTTGGTTACACGTAATGCAGAAGAGGAAAAGAAACGAGTAAAGCTAGCACATAACAAACCCTACTGATTATTGCTAGTGGTATTCTAGCAAAATAATCAAGCTAGCAACATTACAAACCCTTGAATTCCTTGAATTTTTGAAGTTTCTTGTGAAACAAATCATTATCAATGAAAGAAACTGCATCAGATCATCAATGTCAATCCATGTCCATCTCATTTTGATATGCTCGTTCTCAGTTGAATTTTGGCAAACAGTATGACACACATATTTTTCCAAATGATTCCCTTGTGTTAACTTTTCATTAAGCTTCATATGTGTACTTAATTTTTGTCGTCAACGCACACCTAATAATACTTTGTTCATGGGACAGGAAATCGCGAAGAGGTTGCCCAAGCCAACGGCGTCCTGATAAATAAATAGCTCTCGTGTACTATATTGAGATGGAGTGACACGCTTACAAGTCTGTACCATGTAATGCATGTAAATGCCCGAGGTTAAACTGGGCATTTGATTGGAAATTGAGGATAATGTAAAGCTAGCTTATATTTCATTGTGTTAAGTGCAAGTATTGCGCAAATAAATGGTGTTAACTGTGGATAGATCTTTGTCTGGTTTATATGATCTGGAGATGGTCCATAGCCCGCCTAGCTGTGAAGTTGCTGTCCATAACTCCAGTATAAATATACCATCTCCATAGCCCGCGTAGCTGTGAAGTTGCTGCCCACAACTCCAGTATAAATATATTTAGTAGATCAACCAAGCATATCCATATTTGTTTTTCTTGTGGATCAGTAGATGTTATGGTTGCCTCAGGCACGCATGATTACACGAAAAGATGGTTTCGAAGTGTAACAAAATTACAGGGGTTTGAATACAAGACGAGCCCAACAACAACAGAGTGTACCGTTTCATAGGATTTTTTTTCAGAGCAACTATCTAGCTGTCTACAGGTTGGATCCATTAGGTAATACAAAATCTCTTTTGGTGTGTACGGTCTAATGATGATCGGGGCATTTGGGCTCACAAGAATCAATCAAGAGACGAAAAGCACAAAATAAAATCCGTTGCGCGTGCATTCCTCAACTATCTTACTAAAACCTGCAAATCAGTCGTATACCATCTCCAGCGTGAGTCGCGTGTCTGAAGACGAAAGTACATTTCTGCACCCAGGAGCAAATGCTCCTGGTGTGAACAGTAAAATCAAAAAAATAGAAAAAAATTTAAAAAATCTGAATTTTTTTGTGACATACTTTCACAAATGTTTGTTGTGCATGCAAAATTTTATCATGAAACATTGGTGGAAGTCGTGCCAAAAAATAACAAAATCAGAGCTCCAAAATGCTTTTGTAAGTAACATTTTTAGAGCATCGATTTTGTTTATTTTACCACGCCTTCTACCAATGTGATTTTGCGATGAAATTTTGCATGCACAACAAACATTTGTGAAAGTATGCCACAAAAAAAATTCAGAATTTTTTGAATTATTTTTAAATTTTTCCGATTTTACTGTTCACACCAGGAGCAAATGCTCCTGGGTGTAGAAACTCCACATCCGTCTGAAGAACGTAATAATAAAGAGAAGAATCAGAATTCGATTCCACCAACAAGGCCGGCCGGCCGGATCTCCTCTAGTCCTTATGGTAGAAGAGAAGGTATCCTGGATGTCTCCCCCTCAAGCGTTCGAGCATCTTCAACAGATAGTGTATAATAGGGCAAGTGCTCAAAAATCTGCTTTTTAGGGTATTTGAACCAAAGACAATGTTTCAACAGATGATGTGTCTGTAAATGACATTGCCCTTTTTTTGGCAACTTCATATTTTAGTCCCTAGTGTTGCATATTAGCAGCACTCCACCAAGCTGCCGCCACACGCAGCCCAACTGCCACGCTGAAAATTGTCACTACCGCACCCGCCTATCCCCTATGATTGCCGTCGGTGGGACCTCGCCATTCCACGCCAACCTCGTGAACCCGCTATCCTCTCTGGGGCCACCCGCAACTCCACTGCCCAATCCCACCGCTCCGGACAGTCACAACAACCCCGTCGCAGTCGCTAATTCGGGATTAACTGCTCACCGTTGAGGTTGATTAGCGGTCGCCTTGACTACCACTTCACCATCACGACTGAGCCGAGCCGACGCTCCTTCAGAACTTCTGGCTTCGGACAGCGCGGCGATGACAGATGCATCGAGAAGACCACCTCGAGGCCTAGCCGGCGCAACGACCACCTTGGCCCCGACAAGCAGTCGACCAGATTTCTCCTCATTGCTTAATGGGAGAGAGCACTTCAATCTTGTTTGCCAAGAAATTTGCAAAGGCGGTGATTGAAGTGTTCGGGGCGGAGTATTTTGAGAGCCTCGCCAATACATTCAGAGGCTTCTGGAGATGAACAAAGCACGTGGGTTTCCAGGTATGCTCAACTCAATTGATTGCATGCACTGAAGGTGGAAGAACTACACGGCAACATGGCATGGTCAGTTCAAAGGATGCCACCATCATTCTTAAAGCCGTGTCCGATCAAGAGACATGGATTTGGCATGCATATTCTGGGATCCTGGATCTTGCAATGACATCAATGTGTTGCAGCGATCACCACTCTTTGCATGATTAGCCAATGAAGAATCACCACCGATGAAATAACTACATTTCCATACTTCTCAAGCAGTTGTGGGGAAAGATGTGGAGAGGGCTTGGGGGATTTTGCAATCCTACTTTGCTATTGTGCAAGGACCGGCTAGGTTTTGGAATCAAGATATCCTTCCGTACATCATCA
This sequence comes from Triticum aestivum, assembly GCF_018294505.1. NCBI lineage: Eukaryota > Viridiplantae > Streptophyta > Magnoliopsida > Poales > Poaceae > Triticum > Triticum aestivum. The sequence goes on along the minus strand of NC_057804.1, from coordinate 542,419,298 downwards.
CGGCCGCCGTGATCATGCACACCATGATCATTGAGAGTGAGCGTGAGAAAGACTCGATGAATTAATGGGACAGTCGATGTGACCGCGTAGAAGGGAAGATCACATCCGATGCTTTCTTGAAGTTGTTGGAATACGAGTGTGCAACTATGCATATTAAAAATTTAATCCTACCACACATATCACGCATGAGCATGCTTAGGAGATAGATCACGGAATTACCACTAGAGGCTTAGTGCAAACTGTTGGCAAACGTAGCATGCAATTTCAAAAAAAATTCCTACAATCACGCAAGATCTATCTAGGAGAT